>NC_073233.2:3334500-3636500 GCF_029281585.2 Gorilla gorilla gorilla | reverse complement strand
TCATACAGATGGCGGTGTATATATTTCCATGTTCATACAGATAGCGGTGTATGTATTTCCATGTTCATACAGATAGCGGTGTAGATATTTCCATGTTCATCCTGATGGCTGTGTAGATATTTCCATCTTTATACAGATAGCGGTGTAAATATTTCCATGTTCATACAGATAGCGGTGTAGATATTTCCATGTTCATCCAGATGGCTGTGTAGATATATCCATGTTCATACAGATGGCGGTGAAGATATTTCCATGTTCATACAGATGGCGTTGTAGATATTTCCATGTTCATACAGATAGCCGTGTAGATATTGCCATGTTCATACCGATAGCGGTGCTGATACTTCCATGTTTATACAGGTAGCGGTGTACATATTTCCGTGTTTATACAGGTAACGGTGTAGATATTTCCATGTTCATAGAGATTGCGGTGTAGATATTTCCATGTTTATACAGATAGCGGTGTAGATATCTCCTTCTTAATACAGATGGCGGTGTAGATATTTATATGTTCATACAGATGGCGGTGCAGATATTTCCATGTTCATACAGATGGTGGTGTAGATATTTCCATGTTTATAGAGATAGCGGTGTAGTTATTTACATGTGCAAAGAGATAGCTGTGTAGATATTTCCATGTATATGCAGATAGCTGTGTAGATATTTCCATTTTCATGCAGATAGCGGTGTAGATATTTCCATGTTCAAACAGATAGCGGTGTAGATATTTCCATGTTCATACAGATAGCGGTGTGTATATTTCCATGTTTATACAGATTGCGGTGAAGATGTATGCATGTTTACACAGATAGAGGTGTAGATATTTCCATGTTCATACAGATAGCGGTGTAGATATTTCCATGTTCATCCAGACGGCTGTGTAGACATATCCATGTTCATGCAGATGGCGGTGAAGATATTTCCATGTTCATACAGATAGTGCTGTAGATATTTCCATGTTCATACAGATAGCGGTGTAGCTATTTCCATGTTCATACAGATAGCGGTGTGGATATTTCCATGTTCATAGAGATAGAGGTGTAGATATTTCCATGTTTATACAGGTAGCGGTGTAGATATTTCCATGTTTATACAGATAGCGGTGAAGATGTATGCATGTTTACACAGATAGCGGTGTAGATATTTTCATGTTCATCCAGATGGCTGTGTAGATATTTCCATGTTCATACAGATAGCGGTGTAGATATTTCCATGTTCTTCCAGATGGCTGTGTAGATATATCCATGTTCATACAGATGGCGGTGAAGATATTTCCATGTTCAAACAGATAGCGGTGTAGATATTTCCATGTTCAAAGAGATAACGGTGTAGATATTTCCATGTTCATACAGATAGCAGTGTAGCTATTTCCATGTTCCTACAGATAGCGGTGTAGATATTTCCATGTTCATCCAGATGGCTGTGTAGATATATCCATGTTCATACAGATGGCGGTGAAGATATTTCCATATTCATACCGATAGCGGTGTAGATATTTCCATGTTCATACAGATAGTGGTGTAGATATTTCCATGTTCATACAGATAGTGCTGCAGATATTTCCATGTTCATACAGATAGCGGTGTAGATATTTCCATGTTCATACAGATAGTGGTGTATGTATTTCCATGTTCATACAGATAGTGGTGTAGATATTTCCATTTTCATGCAGATAGCGGTGTATATATTTCCCTGTTCAAACAGTTAGCGGTGTAGATATTTCCATTTTCATAAAGATAGCGGTGTAGATATATCCATGTTTATACAGATAGCGGTGAAGATGTATGCATGTTTACACAGATAGCGGTGTAGATATTTCCATGTTCATCCACATGGCTGTGTAGATATATCCATGTTCAAACAGATGGCGGTGAAGATATTTCCATGTTCATACAGATAGCGGTGTAGATATTTCCATGTTCATAGAGATAGCGGTGTAGATATTTCCATGTTCATACAGATAGCGGTGTATGTATTTCCAAGTTCATACAGATAGCGGTGTAGATATTTCCATGTTCATCCTGATGGCTGTGTAGATATATCCATGTTCATTCAGATGGCGGTGAAGATATTTCCATGTTCATACAGATGGCGTTGAAGATATTTCCATGTTCATACAGATAGCCGTGTAGATATTGGAATGTTCATACCGATAGCGGTGCTGATACTTCCATGTTTATACAGGTAGCGGTGTAGATATTTCCATGTTTATACAGATAGCGGTGTAGATATTTCCATGTTTATACACATAGCGGTGTAGATATTTCCATGTCTATACAGATAGCGGTGTAGATATTTCCATGTTTATGCAGATAGTGGTGTAGATATCTCCATCTTAATACAGATGGCGGTGTAGATATTTAAATGTTCATACAGATGGCGGTGCAGATATTTCCATGTTCATACAGATGGCGGTGTAGATATTTCCATGTTCGTACAGATAGCGGTGTAGTTATTTCCATGTGTAAAGAGATAGCTGTGTAGATATTTCCATGTATAAGCAGATAGTTGTGTAGATATTTCCGTTTTCATACAGATAGCGGTGTATATACTTCCCTGTTCAAACAGTTAGTGGTGTAGATATTTCCATGTTCATAAAGATAGCGGTGTAGATATTTCCATGTTTATAGAGATAGCAGTGAAGATGTATGCATGTTTACACAGATAGCGGTGTAGATATTTCCATGTCCATCCAGATGGCTGTGTAGATATATCCATGTTCATTCAGATAGCGGTGTAGATATTTCCATGTTCATCCTGATGGCTGTGTAGATATATCCATGTTCATTCAGATGGCGGTGAATATATTTCCATGTTCATACAGATGGCGTTGTAGATATTTCCATGTTCATACAGATAGCCGTGTAGATATTGGCATGTTCATACCGATAGCGTTGCTGATACTTCCATGTTTATACAGGTAGCGGTGTAGATATTTCCATGTTTATACAGATAGCGGTGTAGATATTTCCATGTTCATACAGATAGCGGTGTGGATATTTCCATCTTTATACAGATTGTGGTGAAGATGTATGCATGTTTACACAGATAGAGGTGTAGATATTTCCATGTTCATACAGATAGCGGTGTAGATATTTCCATCTTCATCCAGACGGCTGTGTAGACATATCCATGTTCATACAGATGGCGGTGAAGATATTTCCATGTTCATACAGATAGTGCTGTAGATATTTCCATGTTCATACAGATAGCGGTGTAGCTATTTCCATGTTCATACAGATAGCGGTGTGGATATTTCCATGTTCATAGAGATAGCGGTGTAGATATTTCCATGTTTATACAGGTAGCGGTGTAGATATTTCCATGTTTATACAGATAGCGGTGAAGATGTATGCATGTTTACACAGATAGCGGTGTAGATATTTTCATGTTCATCCAGATGGCTGTGTAGATATTTCCATGTTCATACAGATAGCGGTGTAGATATTTCCATGTTCATCCAGATGGCTGTGTAGATATATCCATGTTCATACAGATGGCGGTGAAGATATTTCCATGTTCATACAGATAGCGGTGTAGATATTTCCATGTTCAAAGAGATAGCGGTGTAGATATTTCCATGTTCATACAGATAGCAGTGTAGCTATTTCCATGTTCCTACAGATAGCGGTGTAGATATTTCCATGTTCATCCAGATGGCTGTGTAGATATATCCATGTTCATACAGATGGCGGTGAAGATATTTCCATATTCATACAGAAAGCGGTGTAGATATACCCATGTTCATACAGATAGTGGTGTAGATATTTCCATGTTCATACAGATAGCGCTGCAGATATTTCCATGTTCATACAGATAGCGGTGTAGATATTTCCATGTTCATACAGATAGTGGTGTATGTATTTCCATGTTCATACAGATAGTGGTGTAGATATTTCCATTTTCATGCAGATAGCGGTGTATATATTTCCCTGTTCAAACAGTTAGCGGTGTAGATATTTCTTTTTTCATAAAGATAGCGGTGTAGATATTTTCATGTTTATACAGATAGCGGTGAAGATGTATGCATGTTTACACAGATAGCGGTGTAGATATTTCCATGTTCATCCACATGGCTGTGTAGATATATCCATGTTCAAACAGATGGCGGTGAAGATATTTCCATGTTCATACAGATAGCGGTGTAGATATTTCCATGTTCATAGAGATAGCGGTGTAGATATTTCCATGTTCATACAGATAGCGGTCTATGTATTTCCATGTTCATACAGATAGCGGTGTAGATCTTTCCATGTTCATCCTGATGGCTGTGTACATATTTCCATGTTCATACAGATAGCGGTGTAGATATTTCCATGTTCATACAAATAGCGGTGTAGATATTTCCATGTTCATCCAGATGGCTGTGTACATATATCCATGTTCATACAGATGGCGGTGAAGATATTTCCATGTTCATACAGATGGCGTTGTAGATATTTCCATGTTCATACAGATAGCCGTGTAGATATTGGCATGTTCATACCGATAGCGGTGCTGATACTTCCATGTTTATACAGGTAGCGGTGGACATTTTTCTGTGTTTATACAGGTAGCGGTGTAGATATTTCCATGTTTATACAGATAGCGGTGTAGATATTTCCATGTTTACACAGATAGCGGCGTAGATATCTGCTTCTTAATACAGACGGCAGTGTAGATATTTATATGTTCATACAGATGGCGGTGCAGATATTTCCATTTTCATACAGATGGTGGTGTAGATATTTCCATGTTCAAACAGATAGCAGTGTAGATATTTCCATGTTCATACAGATAGCGGTGTGGATATTTCCATGTTTATACAGATAGCGGTGAATATGTATGCATGTTTACACAGATAGCGGTGTAGATATTTGCATGTTCATACAGATAGCTGTGTAGATATTTCCATGTTCATCCAGACGGCTGTGTAGACATATCCATGTTCATACAGATGGCGGTGAAGATATTTCCATGTTCATACAGATGGCTGTGTAGATATATCCATGTTCATACAGATGACGGTGAAGATTTTTCCATGTTCATACAGTTGGCGGTGTAGATATTTCCATGTTCATACAGATAGCGGTGCTGATATTTCCATATTTATACAGGTAGCAGTGTAGATATTTCCATGTTCATACAGATAGGGGTGTATGTATTTCCATGTTCATACAGATAGTGGTGTAGATATTTCCATTTTCATGCAGATAGCGGTGTATATATTTCCCTGTTCAAACAGTTAGCGGTGTAGATATTTCCATGTTCATAAAGATAGCGGTGTAGATATTTCCATGTTTATACAGATAGCCGTGAAGATGTATGCATGTTTTCACAGATATCGGTGTAGATATTTCCATGTTCATCCACATGGCTGTGTAGATATATCCATGTTCATACAGATGGCGGTGAAGATATTTCCATGTTCATACAGATAGCGGTGTAGATATTTCCATGTTCATACAGATAGCGGTGTATATATTTCCATGTTCATACAGATAGCGGTTTATGTATTTCCATGTTCATACAGATAGCGGTGTAGATATTTCCATGTTCATCCTGATGGCTGTGTAGATATTTCCATGTTCGTACAGATAGCGGTGTAAATATTTCCATGTTCATACAGATAGCGGTGTAGATATTTCCATGTTCATCCAGATGGCTGTGTAGATATATCCATGTTCATACAGATGGCGGTGAAGATATTTCCATGTTCATACAGATGGCGTTGTAGATATTTCCATGTTCATACAGATAGCCGTGTAGATATTGCCATGTTCATACCGATAGCGGTGCTGATACTTCCATGTTTATACAGGTAGCGGTGTACATATTTCCGTGTTTATACAGGTAACGGTGTAGATATTTCCATGTTCATACAGATTGCGGTGTAGATATTTCCATGTTTATACAGATAGCGGTGTAGATATCTCCTTCTTAATACAGATGGCGGTGTAGATATTTATATGTTCATACAGATGGCGGTGCAGATATTTCCATGTTCATACAGATGGTGGTGTAGATATTTCCATGTTTATAGAGATAGCGGTGTAGTTATTTCCATGTGCAAAGAGATAGCTGTGTAGATATTTCCATGTATATGCAGATAGCTGTGTAGATATTTCCATTTTCATGCAGATAGCGGTGTAGATATTTCCATGTTCAAACAGATAGCGGTGTAGATATTTCCATGTTCATACAGATAGCGGTGTGTATATTTCCATGTTTATACAGATTGCGGTGAAGATGTATGCATGTTAACACAGATAGAGGTGTAGATATTTCCATGTTCATACAGATAGCGGTGTAGATATTTCCATCTTCATCCAGACGGCTGTGTAGACATATCCATGTTCATACAGATGGCGGTGAAGATATTTCCATGTTCATACAGATAGTGCTGTAGATATTTCCATGTTCATACAGGTAGCGGCGTAGCTATTTCCATGTTCATACAGATAGCGGTGTGGATATTTCCATGTTCATAGAGATAGCGGTGTAGATATTTCCATGTTTATACAGGTAGCGGTGTAGATATTTCCATGTTTATACAGATAGCGGTGAAGATGTATGCATGTTTACACAGATAGCGGTGTAGATATTTTCATGTTCATCCAGATGGCTGTGTAGAAATTTCCATGTTCATACAGATAGCGGTGTAGATATTTCCATGTTCATCCAGATGGCTGTGTAGATATATCCATGTTCATACAGATGGCGGTGAAGATATTTCCATGTTCATACAGATAGCGGTGTAGATATTTCCATGTTCAAAGAGATAGCGGTGTAGATATTTCCATGTTCATACAGATAGCAGTGTAGCTATTTCCATGTTCCTACAGATAGCGGTGTAGATATTTCCATGTTCATCCAGATGGCTGTGTAGATATATCCATGTTCATACAGATGGCGGTGAAGATATTTCCATATTCATACAGATAGCGCTGCAGATATTTCCATGTTCATACAGATAGCGGTTTAGATATTTCCATGTTCATACAGATGGTGGTGTAGATATTTCCATGTTTATAGAGATAGCGGTGTAGTTATTTCCATGTGCAAAGAGATAGCTGTGTAGATATTTCCATGTATATGCAGATAGCTGTGTAGATATTTCCATTTTCATGCAGATAGCGGTGTAGATATTTCCATGTTCAAACAGATAGCGGTGCAAATATTTCCATGTTCATACAGATAGCGGTGTGGATATTTCCATGTTTATACAGATTGCGGTGAAGATGTATGCATGTTTACACAGATAGAGGTGTAGATATTTCCATGTTCATACAGATAGCGGTGTAGATATTTCCATGTTCATCCAGACGGCTGTGTAGACATATCCATGTTCATACAGATGGCGGTGAAGATATTTCCATGTTCATACAGATAGTGCTGTAGATATGTCCATGTTCATACAGGTAGCGGCGTAGCTATTTCCATGTTCATACAGATAGCGGTGTGGATATTTCCATGTCCATAGAGATAGCGGTGTAGATATTTCCATGTTTATACAGGTAGCGGTGTAGATATTTCCATGTTTATACAGATAGCGGTGAAGATGTATGCATGTTTACACAGATAGCGGTGTAGATATTTCCATGTTCATCCAGATGGCTGTGTAGATATATCCATGTTCATACAGATGGCGGTGAAGATATTTCCATGTTCATACAGATAGCGGTGTAGATATTTCCATGTTCAAAGAGATAGCGGTGTAGATATTTCCATGTTCATACAGATAGCAGTGTAGATATTTCCATGTTCATACAGATAGCGGTGTAGATATTTCCATTTTCATCCAGATGGCTGTGTAGATATATCCATGTTCATACAGATGGCGGTGAAGATATTTCCATGTTCATACAGATAGCGGTGTAGATATTTCCATGTTCAAAGAGATAGCGGTGTAGATATTTCCATGTTCATACAGATAGCAGTGTAGCTATTTCCATGTTCCTACAGATAGCGGTGTAGATATTTCCATGTTCATCAAGATGGCTGTGTTGATATATCCATGTTCATACAGATGGCGGTGAAGATATTTCCATATTCATACAGATAGCGCTGCAGATATTTCCATGTTCATACAGATAGCGGTTTAGATATTTCCATGTTCATACAGATAGTGGTGTATGTATTTCCATGTTCATACAGATAGTGGTGTAGATATTTCCATTTTCATGCAGATAGCGGTGTATATATTTCCCTGTTCAAACAGTTAGCGGTGTAGATATTTTCATGTTCATAAAGATAGCGGTGTAGAAATTTCCATGTTTATACAGATAGCGGTGAAGTTGTATGCATGTTTACACAGATAGCGGTGTAGGTATTTCCACGTTCATCCAGATGGCTGTGTAGATATATCCATGTTCATACAGATGGCGGTGAAGTTATTTCCATGTTCATACAGATAGCGGTGTAGATATTTCCATGTTCATACAGATAGCGGTGTAGATATTTCCATGTTCATACAGATAGCGGTGTATGTATTTCCATGTTCATACAGATAGCGGAGTAGATATTTCCATGTTCATCCAGATGGCTGTGTAGATATTCCCATGTTCATACAGATAGCGGTGTAGATATTTCCATGTTCATACAGATAGCAGTGAATATGTATGCATGTTTACACAGATAGCAGTGTAGATATTTCCATGTTCATACAGACAGCGGTGTAGATATTTCCATGTTCATCCAGACGGCTGTGTAGAGATATCCATGTTCATACAGATGGCGGTGAAGATATTTCCATGTTCATACAGATGGCTGTGTAGATATATCCATGTTCATACAGATGGCGGTGGCGATATTTCCATCTTCAAACAGATGGCGGTGTAGATATTTCCATGTTCATACAGATAGCGGTGCTGATATTCCCATGTTTATACAGGTATCGGTGTATATATTTCCATGTTTATGCAGATAGTGGTGTAGATATTTCCATGTTTATACAGATAGCGGTGTAGATATTTCCATGTTTATACAGATAGCGGTGTAGATATCTCCATCTTAATACAGATGGCGGTGTAGATATTTATATGTTCATACAGATGGTGGTGCAGATATTTCCATGTTCATTCGGATGGCGGTGAAGATATTTCCACGTTCATACAGATGGCGGTGTAGAAACTTCCATGTTCATACTGATAGCGGGGCTGATATTTCCATGTTTGTACATGTAGCGGTGTAGATATTTCCATGTTTATACAGATAGCGGTGTAGATATTTCCATGTTTATACACATAGCGGTGTAGATATTTCCATGTTCATACAGATAGCGGTGTATGTATTTCCTTGTTCATACAGATAGCGGTGTAGATATTTCCATTTTCATGCAGATAGCGGTGTATATATTTCCCTGTTCAAACAGTTAGCGGTGTAGATATTTCCATGTTCATAAAGATAGCGGTGTAGATATTTCCATGTTTATACAGATTGCGGTGAAGTTGTATGCATGTTTACACAGATAGCGGTGTAGATATTTCCCGGTTCATCCAGATGGCTGTGTAGATATATCCATATTCATACAGATAGATGTGAAGATATTTCCATGTTCATACAGATAGCGGTGTAGATATCTCCATCTTAATACAGATGGCGGTGTAGATATTTATATGTTCATACAGATGGCGGTGAAGATATTTCCATGTTCATACGGATGGCGGTTAAGATATTTCCATGTTCATACAGATGGCGGTGAAGAAACTTCCATGTTCATACTGATAGCGGTGCTGATATTTCCATGTTTATACAGGTAGCGGTGTAGATATTTCCATGTTCATACAGATAGCGGTGTAGATATTTCCATGTTCATACAGATAGCGGTGTATATATTTCCATGTTCATACAGATAGCGGTTTATGTATTTCCATGTTCATACAGATAGCGGTGTAGATATTTCCATGTTCATACTGATGGCTGTGTAGATATTTCCATGTTCATACAGATAGCGGTGTAAATATTTCCATGTTCATACAGATAGCGGTGTAGATATTTCCATGTTCATCCAGATGGCTGTGTAGATATATCCATGTTCATACAGATGGCGGTGAAGATATTTCCATGTTCATACAGATGGCGTTGTAGATATTTCCATGTTCATACAGATAGCCGTGTAGATATTGCCATGTTCATACCGATAGCGGTGCTGATACTTCCATGTTTATACAGGTAGCGGTGTACATATTTCCGTGTTTATACAGGTAACGGTGTAGATATTTCCATGTTCATACAGATTGCGGTGTAGATATTTCCATGTTTATACAGATAGCGGTGTAGATATCTCCTTCTTAATACAGATGGCGGTGTAGATATTTATATATTCATACAGATGGCGGTGCAGATATTTCCATGTTCATACAGATGGTGGTGTAGATATTTCCATGTTTATAGAGATAGCGGTGTAGTTATTTACATGTGCAAAGAGATAGCTGTGTAGATATTTCCATGTATATGCAGATAGCTGTGTAGATATTTCCATTTTCATGCAGATAGCGGTGTAGATATTTCCATGTTCAAACAGATAGCGGTGTAGATATTTCCATGTTCATACAGATAGCGGTGTGGATATTTCCATGTTTATACAGATTGCGGTGAAGATGTATGCATGTTTACACAGATAGAGGTGTAGATATTTCCATGTTCATACAGATAGCGGTGTAGATATTTCCATGTTCATCCAGACGGCTGTGTAGACATATCCATGTTCATGCAGATGGCGGTGAAGATATTTCCATGTTCATACAGATAGTGCTGTAGATATTTCCATGTTCATACAGATAGCGGTGTAGCTATTTCCATGTTCATACAGATAGCGGTGTGGATATTTCCATGTTCATAGAGATAGCGGTGTAGATATTTCCATGTTTATACAGGTTGCGGTGTAGATATTTCCATGTTTATACAGATAGCGGTGAAGATGTATGCATGTTTACACAGATAGCGGTGTAGATATTTTCATGTTCATCCAGATGGCTGTGTAGATATTTCCATGTTCATACAGATAGCGGTGTAGATATTTCCATGTTCTTCCAGATGGCTGTGTAGATATATCCATGTTCATACAGATGGCGGTGAAGATATTTCCATGTTCAAACAGATAGCGGTGTAGATATTTCCATGTTCAAAGAGATAGCGGTGTAGATATTTCCATGTTCATACAGATAGCAGTGTAGCTATTTCCATGTTCCTACAGATAGCGGTGTAGATATTTCCATGTTCATCCAGATGGCTGTGTAGATATATCCATGTTCATACAGATGGCGGTGAAGATATTTCCATATTCATACCGATAGCGGTGTAGATATATCCATGTTCATACAGATAGTGGTGTAGATATTTCCATGTTCATACAGATAGTGCTGCAGATATTTCCATGTTCATACAGATAGCGGTGTAGATATTTCCATGTTCATACAGATAGTGGTGTATGTATTTCCATGTTCATACAGATAGTGGTGTAGATATTTCCATTTTCATGCAGATAGCGGTGTATATATTTCCCTGTTCAAACAGTTAGCGGTGTAGATATTTCCATGTTCATAAAGATAGCGGTGTAGATATTTCCATGTTTATACAGATAGCGGTGAAGATGTATGCATGTTTACACAGATAGCGGTGTAGATATTTCCATGTTCATCCACATGGCTGTGTAGATATATCCATGTTCAAACAGATGGTGGTGTAGATATTTCCATGTTTATAGAGATAGCGGTGTAGTTATTTCCATGTGCAAAGAGATAGCTGTGTAGATATTTCCATGTATATGCAGATAGCTGTGTAGATATTTCCATTTTCATGCAGATAGCGGTGTAGATATCTCCATGTTCAAACAGATAGCGGTGTAGATATTTCCATGTTCATACAGATAGCGGTGTGGATATTTCCATGTTTATACAGATTGCGGTGAAGATGTATGCATGTTTACACAGATAGAGGTGTAGATATTTCCATGTTCATACAGATAGCGTTGTAGATATTTCCATGTTCATCCAGACGGCTGTGTAGACATATCCATGTTCATACAGATGGCGGTGAAGATATTTCCATGTTCATACAGATAGTGCTGTAGATATTTCCATGTTCATACAGGTAGCGGCGTAGCTATTTCCATGTTCATACAGATAGCGGTGTGGATATTTCCATGTTCATAGAGATAGCGGTGTAGATATTTCCATGTTTATACAGGTAGCGGTGTAGATATTTCCATGTTTATACAGATAGCGGTGAAGATGTATGCATGTTTACACAGATAGCGGTGTAGATATTTTCATGTTCATCCAGATGGCTGTGTAGATATTTCCATGTTCATACAGATAGCGGTGTAGATATTTCCATGTTCATCCAGATGGCTGTGTAGATATATCCATGTTCATACAGATGGCGGTGAAGATATTTCCATGTTCATACAGATAGCGGTGTAGATATTTCCATGTTCAAAGAGATAGCGGTGTAGATATTTCCATGTTCATACAGATAGCAGTGTAGATATTTCCATGTTCATACAGATAGCGGTGTAGATATTTCCATGTTCATCCAGATGGCTGTGTAGATATATCCATGTTCATACAGATGGCGGTGAAGATATTTCCATGTTCATACAGATAGCGGTGTAGATATTTCCATGTTCAAAGAGATAGCGGTGTAGATATTTCCATGTTCATACAGATAGCAGTGTAGCTATTTCCATGTTCCTACAGATAGCGGTGTAGATATTTCCATGTTCATCCAGATGGCTGTGTAGATATATCCATGTTCATACAGATGGCGGTGAAGATATTTCCATATTCATACAGATAGCGCTGAAGATATTTCCATGTTCATACAGATAGCGGTTTAGATATTTCCATGTTCATACAGATAGTGGTGTATGTATTTCCATGTTCATACAGATAGTGGTGTAGATATTTCCATTTTCATGCAGATAGCGGTGTATATATTTCCCTGTTCAAACAGTTAGCGGTGTAGATATTTCCATGTTCATAAAGATAGCGGTGTAGAAATTTCCATGTTTATACAGATAGCGGTGAAGTTGTATGCATGTTTACACAGATAGCGGTGTAGGTATTTCCACGTTCATCCAGATGGCTGTGTAGATATATCCATGTTCATACAGATGGCGGTGAAGTTATTTCCATGTTCATACAGATAGCGGTGTAGATATTTCCATGTTCATACAGATAGCGGTGTAGATATTTCCATGTTCATACAGATACCGGTGTATGTATTTCCATGTTCATACAGATAGCGGTGTAGATATTTCCATGTTCATCCAGATGGCTGTGTAGATATTCCCATGTTCATACAGATAGCGGTGTAGATATTTCCATGTTCATACAGATAGCAGTGAATATGTATGCATGTTTACACAGATAGCGGTGTAGATATTTCCATGTTCATACAGATAGCGGTGTAGATATTTCCATGTTCATCCAGACGGCTGTGTAGAGATATCCATGTTCATACAGATGGCGGTGAAGATATTTCCATGTTCATACAGATGGCTGTGTAGATATATCCATGTTCATACAGATGGCGGTGACGATATTTCCATCTTCAAACAGATGGCGGTGTAGATATTTCCATGTTCATACAGATAGCGGTGCTGATATTCCCATGTTTATACAGGTATCGGTGTATATATTTCCATGTTTATACAGATAGCGGTGTAGATATTTCCATGTTTATACAGATAGCGGTGTAGATATTTCCATGTTTATACAGATAGCGGTGTAGATATCTCCATCTTAATACAGATGGCGGTGTAGATATTTATATGTTCATACAGATTGCGGTGCAGATATTTCCATGTTCATTCGGATGGCGGTGAAGATATTTCCACTTTCATACAGATGGCGGTGTAGAAACTTCCATGTTCATACTGATAGCGGGGCTGATATTTCCATGTTTGTACATGTAGCGGTGTAGATATTTCCATGTTTATACAGATAGCGGTGTAGATATTTCCATGTTTATACACATAGCGGTGTAGATATTTCCATGTTCATACAGATAGCGGTGTATGTATTTCCTTGTTCATACAGATAGCGGTGTAGATATTTCCATTTTCATGCAGATAGCGGTGTATATATTTCCCTGTTCAAACAGTTAGCGGTGTAGATATTTCCATGTTCATAAAGATAGCGGTGTAGATATTTCCATGTTTATACAGATTGCGGTGAAGTTGTATGCATGTTTACACAGATAGCGGTGTAGATATTTCCAGGTTCATCCAGATGGCTGTGTAGATATATCCATATTCATACAGACAGATGTGAAGATATTTCCATGTTCATACAGATAGCGGTGTAGATATCTCCATCTTAATACAGATGGCGGTGTAGATATTTATATGTTCATACAGATGGCGGTGCAGATATTTCCATGTTCATACGGATGGCGGTTAAGATATTTCCATGTTCATACAGATGGCGGTGAAGAAACTTCCATGTTCATACTGATAGCGGTGCTGATATTTCCATGTTTATACAGGTAGCGGTGTAGATATTTCCATGTTCATACAGATAGCGGTGTAGATATTTCCATGTTCATACAGATAGCGGTGTATATATTTCCATGTTCATACAGATAGCGGTTTATGTATTTCCATGTTCATACAGATAGCGGTGTAGATATTTCCATGTTCATCCTGATGGCTGTGTAGATATTTCCATGTTCATACAGATAGCGGTGTAAATATTTCCATGTTCATACAGATAGCGGTGTAGATATTTCCATGTTCATCCAGATGGCGGTGAAGATATTTCCATGTTCATACAGATGGCGTTGTAGATATTTCCATGTTCATACAGATAGCCGTGTAGATATTGCCATGTTCATACCGATAGCGGTGCTGATACTTCCATGTTTATACAGGTAGCGGTGTACATATTTCCGTGTTTATACAGGTAACGGTGTAGATATTTCCATGTTCATACAGATTGCGGTGTAGATATTTCCATGTTTATACAGATAGCGGTGTAGATATCTCCTTCTTAATACAGATGGCGGTGTAGATATTTATATGTTCATACAGATGGCGGTGCAGATATTTCCATGTTCATACAGATGGTGGTGTAGATATTTCCATGTTTATAGAGATAGCGGTGTAGTTATTTCCATGTGCAAAGAGATAGCTGTGTAGATATTTCCATGTATATGCAGATAGCTGTGTAGATATTTCCATTTTCATGCAGATAGCGGTGTAGATATTTCCATGTTCAAACAGATAGCGGTGTAGATATTTCCATGTTCATACAGATAGCGGTGTGTATATTTCCATGTTTATACAGATTGCGGTGAAGACGTATGCATGTTTACACAGATAGAGGTGTAGATATTTCCATGTTCATACAGATAGCGGTGTAGATATTTCCATCTTCATCCAGACGGCTGTGTAGACATATCCATGTTCATACAGATGGCGGTGAAGATATTTCCATGTTCATACAGATAGTGCTGTAGATATTTCCATGTTCATACAGGTAGCGGCGTAGCTATTTCCATGTTCATACAGATAGCGGTGTGGATATTTCCATGTTCATAGAGATAGCGGTGTAGATATTTCCATGTTTATACAGGTAGCGGTGTAGATATTTCCATGTTTATACAGATAGCGGTGAAGATGTATGCATGTTTACACAGATAGCGGTGTAGATATTTTCATGTTCATCCAGATGGCTGTGTAGAAATTTCCATGTTCATACAGATAGCGGTGTAGATATTTCCATGTTCATCCAGATGGCTGTGTAGATATATCCATGTTCATACAGATGGCGGTGAAGATATTTCCATGTTCATACAGATAGCGGTGTAGATATTTCAATGTTCAAAGAGATAGCGGTGTAGATATTTCCATGTTCATACAGATAGCAGTGTAGCTATTTCCATGTTCCTACAGATAGCGGTGTAGATATTTCCATGTTCATCCAGATGGCTGTGTAGATATATCCATGTTCATACAGATGGTGGTGAAGATATTTCCATATTCATACAGATAGCGCTGCAGATATTTCCATGTTCATACAGATAGCGGTTTAGATATTTCCATGTTCATACAGATGGTGGTGTAGATATTTCCATGTTTATAGAGATAGCGGTGTAGTTATTTCCATGTGCAAAGAGATAGCTGTGTAGATATTTCCATGTATATGCAGATAGCTTTGTAGATATTTCCATTTTCATGCAGATAGCGGTGTAGATATTTCCATGTTCAAACAGATAGCGGTGTAGATATTTCCATGTTCATACAGATAGCGGTGTGGATATTTCCATGTTTATACAGATTGCGGTGAAGATGTATGCATGTTTACACAGATAGAGGTGTAGATATTTCCATGTTCATGCAGATAGCGGTGTAGATATTTCCATGTTCATCCAGACGGCTGTGTAGACATATCCATGTTCATACAGATGGCGGTGAAGATATTTCCATGTTCATACAGATAGTGCTGTAGATATTTCCATGTTCATACAGGTAGCGGCGTAGCTATTTCCATGTTCATACAGATAGCGGTGTGGATATTTCCATGTTCATAGAGATAGCGGTGTAGATATTTCCATGTTTATACAGGTAGCGGTGTAGATATTTCCATGTTTATACAGATAGCGGTGAAGATGTATGCATGTTTACACAGATAGCGGTGTAGATATTTTCATGTTCATCCAGATGGCTGTGTAGATATTTCCATGTTCATACAGATAGCGGTGTAGATATTTCCATGTTCATCCAGATGGCTGTGTAGATATATCCATGTTCATACAGATGGCGGTGAAGATATTTCCATGTTCATACAGATAGCGGTGTAGATATTTCCATGTTCAAAGAGATAGCGGTGTAGATATTTCCATGTTCATACAGATAGCAGTGTAGATATTTCCATGTTCATACAGATAGCGGTGTAGATATTTCCATGTTCATCCAGATGGCTGTGTAGATATATCCATGTTCATACAGATGGCGGTGAAGATATTTCCATGTTCATACAGATAGCGGTGTAGATATTTCCATGTTCAAAGAGATAGCGGTGTAGATATTTCCATGTTCATACAGATAGCAGTGTAGCTATTTCCATGTTCCTACAGATAGCGGTGTAGATATTTCCATGTTCATCCAGATGGCTGTGTAGATATATCCATGTTCATACAGATGGCGGTGAAGATATTTCCATATTCATACAGATAGCGCTGAAGATATTTCCATGTTCAAACAGATAGCGGTTTAGATATTTCCATGTTCATACAGATGGTGGTGTAGATATTTCCATGTTTATAGAGATAGCGGTGTAGTTATTTCCATGTGCAAAGAGATAGCTGTGTAGATATTTCCATGTATATGCAGATAGCTGTGTAGATATTTCCATTTTCATGCAGATAGCGGTGTAGATATTTCCATGTTCAAACAGATAGCGGTGTAGATATTTCCATGTTCTTCCAGATGGCTGTGTAGATATATCCATGTTCATACAGATGGCGGTGAAGATATTTCCATGTTCAAACAGATAGCGGTGTAGATAATTCCATGTTCAAAGAGATAGCGGTGTAGATATTTCCATGTTCATACAGATAGCAGTGTAGCTATTTCCATGTTCCTACAGATAGCGGTGTAGATATTTCCATGTTCATCCAGATGGCTGTGTAGATATATCCATGTTCATACAGATGGCGGTGAAGATATTTCCATATTCATACCGATAGCGGTGTAGATATATCCATGTTCATACAGATAGTGGTGTAGATATTTCCATGTTCATACAGATAGCGGTGTAGATATTTCCATGTTCATACAGATAGTGGTGTATGTATTTCCATGTTCATACAGATAGTGGTGTAGATATTTCCATTTTCATGCAGATAGCGGTGTATATATTTCCCTGTTCAAACAGTTAGCGGTGTAGATATTTCCATGTTCATAAAGATAGCGGTGTAGATATTTCCATGTTTATACAGATAGCGGTGAAGATGTATGCATGTTTACACAGATAGCGGTGTAGATATTTCCATGTTCATCCACATGGCTGTGTAGATATATCCATGTTCAAACAGATGGCGGTGAAGATATTTCCATGTTCATACAGATAGCGGTGTAGATATTTCCATGTTCATAGAGATAGCGGTGTAGATATTTCCATGTTCATACAGATAGCGGTGTAGATATTTCCATGTTCAAAGAGATAGCGGTGTAGATATTTCCATGTTCATACAGATAGCAGTGTAGCTATTTCCATGTTCCTACAGATAGCGGTGTAGATATTTCCATGTTCATCCAGATGGCTGTGTAGATATATCCATGTTCATACAGATGGCGGTGAAGATATTTCCATATTCATACAGATAGCGCTGCAGATATTTCCATGTTCATACAGATAGCGGTTTAGATATTTCCATGTTCATACAGATGGTGGTGTAGATATTTCCATGTTTATAGAGATAGCGGTGTAGTTATTTCCATGTGCAAAGAGATAGCTGTGTAGATATTTCCATGTATATGCAGATAGCTGTGTAGATATTTCCATTTTCATGCAGATAGCGGTGTAGATATTTCCATGTTCAAACAGATAGCGGTGTAGATATTTCCATGTTCATACAGATAGCGGTGTGGATATTTCCATGTTTATACAGATTGCGGTGAAGATGTATGCATGTTTACACAGATAGAGGTGTAGATATTTCCATGTTCATACAGATAGCGTTGTAGATATTTCCATGTTCATCCAGACGGCTGTGTAGACATATCCATGTTCATACAGATGGCGGTGAAGATATTTCCATGTTCATACAGATAGTGCTGTAGATATTTCCATGTTCATACAGGTAGCGGCGTAGCTATTTCCATGTTCATACAGATAGCGGTGTGGATATTTCCATGTTCATAGAGATAGCGGTGTAGATATTTCCATGTTTATACAGGTAGCGGTGTAGATATTTCCATGTTTATACAGATAGCGGTGAAGATGTATGCATGTTTACACAGATAGCGGTGTAGATATTTTCATGTTCATCCAGATGGCTGTGTAGATATTTCCATGTTCATACAGATAGCGGTGTAGATATTTCCATGTTCATCCAGATGGCTGTGTAGATATATCCATGTTCATACAGATGGCGGTGAAGATATTTCCATGTTCATACAGATAGCGGTGTAGATATTTCCATGTTCAAAGAGATAGCGGTGTAGATATTTCCATGTTCATACAGATAGCAGTGTAGATATTTCCATGTTCATACAGATAGCGGTGTTGATATTTCCATGTTCATCCAGATGGCTGTGTAGATATATCCATGTTCATACAGATGGCGGTGAAGATATTTCCATGTTCATACAGATAGCGGTGTAGATATTTCCATGTTCAAAGAGATAGCGGTGTAGATATTTCCATGTTCATACAGATAGCAGTGTAGCTATTTCCATGTTCCTACAGATAGCGGTGTAGATATTTCCATGTTCATCCAGATGGCTGTGTAGATATATCCATGTTCATACAGATGGCGGTGAAGATATTTCCATATTCATACAGATAGCGCTGAAGATATTTCCATGTTCATACAGATAGCGGTTTAGATATTTCCATGTTCATACAGATAGTGGTGTATGTATTTCCATGTTCATACAGATAGTGGTGTAGATATTTCCATTTTCATGCAGATAGCGGTGTATATATTTCCCTGTTCAAACAGTTAGCGGTGTAGATATTTCCATGTTCATAAAGATAGCGGTGTAGAAATTTCCATGTTTATACAGATAGCGGTGAAGTTGTATGCATGTTTACACAGATAGCGGTGTAGGTATTTCCACGTTCATCCAGATGGCTGTGTAGATATATCCATGTTCATACAGATGGCGGTGAAGTTATTTCCATGTTCATACAGATAGCGGTGTAGATATTTCCATGTTCATACAGATAGCGGTGTAGATATTTCCATGTTCATACAGATACCGGTGTATGTATTTCCATGTTCATACAGATAGCGGTGTAGATATTTCCATGTTCATCCAGATGGCTGTGTAGATATTCCCATGTTCATACAGATAGCGGTGTAGATATTTCCATGTTCATACAGATAGCAGTGAATATGTATGCATGTTTACACAGATAGCGGTGTAGATATTTCCATGTTCATACAGATAGCGGTGTAGATATTTCCATGTTCATCCAGACGGCTGTGTAGAGATATCCATGTTCATACAGATGGCGGTGAAGATATTTCCATGTTCATACAGATGGCTGTGTAGATATATCCATGTTCATACAGATGGCGGTGACGATATTTCCATCTTCAAACAGATGGCGGTGTAGATATTTCCATGTTCATACAGATAGCGGTGCTGATATTCCCATGTTTATACAGGTATCGGTGTATATATTTCCATGTTTATACAGATAGCGGTGTAGATATTTCCATCTTTATACAGATAGTGGTGTAGATATTTCCATGTTTATACAGATAGCGGTGTAGATATCTCCATCTTAATACAGATGGCGGTGTAGATATTTATATGTTCATACAGATGGCGGTGCAGATATTTCCATGTTCATTCGGATGGCGGTGAAGATATTTCCACTTTCATACAGATGGCGGTGTAGAAACTTCCATGTTCATACTGATAGCGGGGCTGATATTTCCATGTTTGTACATGTAGCGGTGTAGATATTTCCATGTTTATACAGATAGCGGTGTAGATATTTCCATGTTTATACACATAGCGGTGTAGATATTTCCATGTTCATACAGATAGCGGTGTATGTATTTCCTTGTTCATACAGATAGCGGTGAAGATATTTCCATTTTCATGCAGATAGCGGTGTATATATTTCCCTGTTCAAACAGTTAGCGGTGTAGATATTTCCATGTTCATAAAGATAGCGGTGTAGATATTTCCATGTTTATACAGATTGCGGTGAAGTTGTATGCATGTTTACACAGATAGCGGTGTAGATATTTCCAGGTTCATCCAGATGGCTGTGTAGATATATCCATATTCATACAGACAGATGTGAAGATATTTCCATGTTCATACAGATAGCGGTGTAGATATCTCCATCTTAATACAGATGGCGGTGTAGATATTTATATGTTCATACAGATGGCGGTGCAGATATTTCCATGTTCATACGGATGGCGGTTAAGATATTTCCATGTTCATACAGATGGCGGTGAAGAAACTTCCATGTTCATACTGATAGCGGTGCTGATATTTCCATGTTTATACAGGTAGCGGTGTAGATATTTCCATGTTCATACAGATAGCGGTGTAGATATTTCCATGTTCATACAGATAGCGGTGTATATATTTCCATGTTCATACAGATAGCGGTTTATGTATTTCCATGTTCATACAGATAGCGGTGTAGATATTTCCATGTTCATCCTGATGGCTGTGTAGATATTTCCATGTTCATACAGATAGCGGTGTAAATATTTCCATGTTCATACAGATAGCGGTGTAGATATTTCCATGTTCATCCAGATGGCGGTGAAGATATTTCCATGTTCATACAGATGGCGTTGTAGATATTTCCATGTTCATACAGATAGCCGTGTAGATATTGCCATGTTCATACCGATAGCGGTGCTGATACTTCCATGTTTATACAGGTAGCGGTGTACATATTTCCGTGTTTATACAGGTAACGGTGTAGATATTTCCATGTTCATACAGATTGCGGTGTAGATATTTCCATGTTTATACAGATAGCGGTGTAGATATCTCCTTCTTAATACAGATGGCGGTGTAGATATTTATATGTTCATACAGATGGCGGTGCAGATATTTCCATGTTCATACAGATGGTGGTGTAGATATTTCCATGTTTATAGAGATAGCGGTGTAGTTATTTCCATGTGCAAAGAGATAGCTGTGTAGATATTTCCATGTATATGCAGATAGCTGTGTAGATATTTCCATTTTCATGCAGATAGCGGTGTAGATATTTCCATGTTCAAACAGATAGCGGTGTAGATATTTCCATGTTCATACAGATAGCGGTGTGTATATTTCCATGTTTATACAGATTGCGGTGAAGACGTATGCATGTTTACACAGATAGAGGTGTAGATATTTCCATGTTCATACAGATAGCGGTGTAGATATTTCCATCTTCATCCAGACGGCTGTGTAGACATATCCATGTTCATACAGATGGCGGTGAAGATATTTCCATGTTCATACAGATAGTGCTGTAGATATTTCCATGTTCATACAGGTAGCGGCGTAGCTATTTCCATGTTCATACAGATAGCGGTGTGGATATTTCCATGTTCATAGAGATAGCGGTGTAGATATTTCCATGTTTATACAGGTAGCGGTGTAGATATTTCCATGTTTATACAGATAGCGGTGAAGATGTATGCATGTTTACACAGATAGCGGTGTAGATATTTTCATGTTCATCCAGATGGCTGTGTAGAAATTTCCATGTTCATACAGATAGCGGTGTAGATATTTCCATG
The DNA here is from genome assembly GCF_029281585.2 of Gorilla gorilla gorilla. Lineage (NCBI taxonomy): Eukaryota > Metazoa > Chordata > Mammalia > Primates > Hominidae > Gorilla > Gorilla gorilla. The sequence continues at coordinate 3,614,069 of NC_073233.2, read as the reverse complement.
TTCATCCAGATGGCTGAGTAGATATATCCATGTTCATACAGATGGCGGTGAAGATATTTCCATGTTCATACAGATAGCGGTGTAGATATTTCAATGTTCAAAGAGATAGCGGTGTAGATATTTCCATGTTCATACAGATAGCAGTGTAGCTATTTCCATGTTCCTACAGATAGCGGTGTAGATATTTCCATGTTCATCCAGATGGCTGTGTAGATATATCCATGTTCATACAGATGGTGGTGAAGATATTTCCATATTCATACAGATAGCGCTGCAGATATTTCCATGTTCATACAGATAGCGGTTTAGATATTTCCATGTTCATACAGATGGTGGTGTAGATATTTCCATGTTTATAGAGATAGCGGTGTAGTTATTTCCATGTGCAAAGAGATAGCTGTGTAGATATTTCCATGTATATGCAGATAGCTGTGTAGATATTTCCATTTTCATGCAGATAGCGGTGTAGATATTTCCATGTTCAAACAGATAGCGGTGTAGATATTTCCATGTTCATACAGATAGCGGTGTGGATATTTCCATGTTTATACAGATTGCGGTGAAGATGTATGCATGTTTACACAGATAGAGGTGTAGATATTTCCATGTTCATGCAGATAGCGGTGTAGATATTTCCATGTTCATCCAGACGGCTGTGTAGACATATCCATGTTCATACAGATGGCGGTGAAGATATTTCCATGTTCATACAGATAGTGCTGTAGATATTTCCATGTTCATACAGGTAGCGGCGTAGCTATTTCCATGTTCATACAGATAGCGGTGTGGATATTTCCATGTTCATAGAGATAGCGGTGTAGATATTTCCATGTTTATACAGGTAGCGGTGTAGATATTTCCATGTTTATACAGATAGCGGTGAAGATGTATGCATGTTTACACAGATAGCGGTGTAGATATTTTCATGTTCATCCAGATGGCTGTGTAGATATTTCCATCTTCATACAGATAGCGGTGTAGATATTTCCATGTTCATCCAGATGGCTGTGTAGATATATCCATGTTCATACAGATGGCGGTGAAGATATTTCCATGTTCATACAGATAGCGGTGTAGATATTTCCATGTTCAAAGAGATAGCGGTGTAGATATTTCCATGTTCATACAGATAGCAGTGTAGATATTTCCATGTTCATACAGATAGCGGTGTAGATATTTCCATGTTCATCCAGATGGCTGTGTAGATATATCCATGTTCATACAGATGGCGGTGAAGATATTTCCATGTTCATACAGATAGCGGTGTAGATATTTCCATGTTCAAAGAGATAGCGGTGTAGATATTTCCATGTTCATACAGATAGCAGTGTAGCTATTTCCATGTTCCTACAGATAGCGGTGTAGATATTTCCATGTTCATCCAGATGGCTGTGTAGATATATCCATGTTCATACAGATGGCGGTGAAGATATTTCCATATTCATACAGATAGCGCTGAAGATATTTCCATGTTCATACAGATAGCGGTTTAGATATTTCCATGTTCATACAGATAGTGGTGTATGTATTTCCATGTTCATACAGATAGTGGTGTAGATATTTCCATTTTCATGCAGATAGCGGTGTATATATTTCCCTGTTCAAACAGTTAGCGGTGTAGATATTTCCAAGTTCATAAAGATAGCGGTGTAGAAATTTCCATGTTTATACAGATAGCGGTGAAGTTGTATGCATGTTTACACAGATAGCGGTGTAGGTATTTCCACGTTCATCCAGATGGCTGTGTAGATATATCCATGTTCATACAGATGGCGGTGAAGTTATTTCCATGTTCATACAGATAGCGGTGTAGATATTTCCATGTTCATACAGATAGCGGTGTAGATATTTCCATGTTCATACAGATACCGGTGTATGTATTTCCATGTTCATACAGATAGCGGTGTAGATATTTCCATGTTCATCCAGATGGCTGTGTAGATATTCCCATGTTCATACAGATAGCGGTGTAGATATTTCCATGTTCATACAGATAGCAGTGAATATGTATGCATGTTTACACAGATAGCGGTGTAGATATTTCCATGTTCATACAGATAGCGGTGTAGATATTTCCATGTTCATCCAGACGGCTGTGTAGAGATATCCATGTTCATACAGATGGCGGTGAAGATATTTCCATGTTCATACAGATGGCTGTGTAGATATATCCATGTTCATACAGATGGCGGTGACGATATTTCCATCTTCAAACAGATGGCGGTGTAGATATTTCCATGTTCATACAGATAGCGGTGCTGATATTCCCATGTTTATACAGGTATCGGTGTATATATTTCCATGTTTATACAGATAGCGGTGTAGATATTTCCATGTTTATACAGATAGCGGTGTAGATATTTCCATGTTTATACAGATAGCGGTGTAGATATCTCCATCTTAATACAGATGGCGGTGTAGATATTTATATGTTCATACAGATGGCGGTGCAGATATTTCCATGTTCATTCGGATGGCGGTGAAGATATATCCACGTTCATACAGATGGCGGTGTAGAAACTTCCATGTTCATACTGATAGCGGGGCTGATATTTCCATGTTTGTACATGTAGCGGTGTAGATATTTCCATGTTTATACAGATAGCGGTGTAGATATTTCCATGTTTATACACATAGCGGTGTAGATATTTCCATGTTCATACAGATAGCGGTGTATGTATTTCCTTGTTCATACAGATAGCGGTGTAGATATTTCCATTTTCATGCAGATAGCGGTGTATATATTTCCCTGTTCAAACAGTTAGCGGTGTAGATATTTCCATGTTCATAAAGATAGCGGTGTAGATATTTCCATGTTTATACAGATTGCGGTGAAGTTGTATGCATGTTTACACAGATAGCGGTGTAGATATTTCCAGGTTCATCCAGATGGCTGTGTAGATATATCCATATTCATACAGATAGATGTGAAGATATTTCCATGTTCATACAGAAAGCGGTGTAGATATCTCCATCTTAATACAGATGGCGGTGTAGATATTTATATGTTCATACAGATGGCGGTGCAGATATTTCCATGTTCATACGGATGGCGGTTAAGATATTTCCATGTTCATACAGATGGCGGTGAAGAAACTTCCATGTTCATACTGATAGCGGTGCTGATATTTCCATGTTTATACAGGTAGCGGTGTAGATATTTCCATGTTCATACAGATAGCTGTGCTGATATTTCCATGTTCATACAGATAGCGGTGTAGATATTTCCATGTTTATACAGATAGCGGCGTAGATATCTGCTTCTTAATACAGACGGCAGTGTAGATATTTATATGTTCATACAGATGGCGGTGCAGATATTTCCATTTTCATACAGATGGTGGTGTAGATGTTTCCATGTTCAAACAGATAGCAGTGTAGATATTTCCATGTTCATACAGATAGCGGTGTGGATATTTCCATGTTTATACAGATAGCGGTGAATATGTATGCATGTTTACACAGATAGCGGTGTAGATATTTGCATGTTCATACAGATAGCTGTGTAGATATTTCCATGTTCATCCAGACGGCTGTGTAGACATATCCATGTTCATACAGATGGCGGTGAAGATATTTCCATGTTCATACAGATGGCTGTGTAGATATATCCATGTTCATACAGATGACGGTGAAGATTTTTCCATGTTCATACAGATGGCGGTGTAGATATTTCCATGTTCATACAGATAGCGGTGCTGATATTTCCATGTTTATACAGGTAGCAGTGTAGATATTTCCATGTTTATACAGATAGCGGTGTAGATATTTCCATGTTTATACACATAGCGGTGTAGATATTTCCATGTTCATACAGATAGCGGTGTAGATATCTCCATCTGAATACAGATGACGGTGTAGATATTTATATGTTCATACAGATGGCGGTGCAGATATTTCCATGTTCATACAGATGGTGGTGAAGATATTTCCATGTTCATACAGATGGCGGTGTAGATACTTCCATGTTCATACTGATAGCGGTGCTGATATTTCCATGTTCATACAGATAGCGGTGTAGATATTTCCATGTTCATCCAGATGGCTGTGTAGATATTTCCATGTTCATACAGATAGCGGTGTAGATATTTCCATGTTTATACAGATAGCGGTGTAGATATCTCCTTCTTAATACAGATGGCGGTGTAGATATTTCCATGTTTATACAGATAGCGGTGTAGATATTTCCTTCTTAATACAGATGTCTGTGTAGATATTTCCATGTTCATACAGACGGCTGTGTAGACATATCCATGTTCATACAGATGGCGGTGAAGATATTTCCATGTTCATACAGATGGCTGTGTATATATATCCATGTTCATACAGATGGCGGTGACGATATTTCCATGTTCATACAGACGGCGGTGTAGATATTTCCATGTTCACACAGATAGCGGTGCTGATATTTCCATGTTTATACAGGTAGCGGTGTAGATATTTCCATGTTCATCCAGATGGCTGTGTAGATATATCCATGTTCATACAGATGGCGGTGAAGACATTTCCATGTTCATCCAGACAGCGGTGTAGATATTTCCATGTTCATACAGATAACCGTGTAGATATTGCCATGTTCCTACCGAGAGCGGTGCTGATACTTCCATGTTTATACAGGTAGAGGTGTAGATATTTCCATGTTTATACACATAGCGGTGTAGATATTTCCATGTTTATACAGATAGCGGTGTAGATATCTCCATCTTAATACAGATGGCGGTGTGGATATTTATATGTTCATACAGATGGCGGTGCAGATATTTCCATGTTCATACGGATGGCGTTGAAGATATTTCCATGTTCATACAGATGGCGGTGTAGAAATTTCCATGTTCATACTGATAGCGGTGCTGATATTTCCATGTTTATACAGGTAGCGGTGTAGATATTTCCATGTTTATACACATAGCGGTGTAGATATTTCCATGTTTATACAGATAGCGGTGTAGATATTTCCATGTTTATGCAGATAGTGGTGTAGATATCTCCATCTTAATACAGATGGCGGTGTAGATATTTAAATGTTCATTCAGATGGCGGTGCAGATATTTCCATGTTCATACAGATGGCGGTGTAGATATTTCCATGTTCATACAGATAGCGGTGTAGTTATTTCCATGTGTAAAGAGATAGCTGTGTAGGTATTTCCATGTATAAGCAGATAGCTCTTTAGATATTTCCGTTTTCATGCAGATAGCGGTGTATATATTTCCCTGTTCAAACAGTTAGCGGTGTAGATATTTCCATGTTAATAAAGATAGCGGTGTAGATATTTCCATGTTTACACAGATAGCGGTGTAGATATTTCCACGTTCATACAGATAGCCGTGTAGATATTGCCATGTTCATACCGATAGCGGTGCTGATACTTCCATGTTTATACAGGTAGTGGTGTACATATTTCCGTGTTTATACAGATAGCGGTGTAGATATTTCCATGTTCATACAGATAGCGGTGTAGATATTTCCATGTTTATACAGATAGCGGTGTAGATATCTCCTTCTTAATTCTGATGGCGGTGTAGATATTTCCATGTTCATACAGATGGCGGTGTAGATATTTCCATGTTTATAGAGATAGCAGTGTAGTTATTTCCATGTGCAAAGAGATAGCTGTGTAGATATTTCCATTTATATGCAGATAGTTGTGTAGATATTTCCATTTTCATGCAGATAGCGGTGTAGATATTTCCATGTTCAAACAGATAGCAGTGTAGATATTTCCATGTTCATACAGATAGCGGTGTAGATATTTCCATGTTTATACAGATAGCGGTGAAGATGTATGCATGTTTACACAGATAGCGGTGTAGATATTTCCATGTTCATCCAGACGGCTGTGTAGACATATCAATGTTCATACAGATGGCGGTGAAGATATTTCCATGTTCATACAGATGGCTGTGTAGATATATCCATGTTCATACAGATGGCGGTGACGATATTTCCATGTTCATACAGACGGCGGTATAGATATTTCCATGTTCATACAGATAGCGGTGCTGATATTTCCATGTTTATACAGGTAGCGGTGTAGATATTTCCATGTGTATACAGATAGCGGTGTAGAAATTTCCATGTTTATACAGATAGCGGTGTAGATATTTCCATGTTTATACAGATAGCGGTGTAGATATCTCCATCTTAATACAGATGGCGGTGTAGATATTTATATGTTCATACAGATGGCGGTGAAGATATTTCCATGTTCATACAGATGGCGGTGTAGAAACTTCCATGTTCATACTGATAGCGGTGCTGATATTTCCATGTTTATACAGGTAGCGGTGTAGATATTTCCATGTTTATACAGATAGCGGTGTAGGTATTTCCATGTTTATACACATAGCGGTGTAGATATTTCCATGTTTATACAGATAGCGGTGTAGATATTTCCATGTTTATGCAGATAGTTGAGTAGATATCTCCATCTTAATACAGATGGCGGTGTGGATATTTAAATGTTCATACAGATGGCTGTGTAGACATATCCATGTTCATACAGATGGCGGTGAAGATATTTCCATGTTCATACAGATAGCGGTGTAGATATTTCCATGTTCATACAGATGGCTGTGTAGATATATCCATGTTCCTACAGATGGCGGTGAAGATATTTCCATGTTCATATAGATGGCCGTGTAGATATTTCCATGTTCATACAGATAGCGGGGCTGATATTTCCATGTTTATACAAGTAGCGGTGTAGATATTTCCATGTTTATACAGATAGCGGTGTAGATATTTCCATGTTTATACACATAGCGGTGTAGATATTTCCATGTTCATACAGATAGCGGTGTATGTATTTCCATTTTCATACAGATAGCGGTGTCGATATTTCTATTTTCATGCAGATAGCGGTGTATATATTTCTCTGTTCAAACAGTTAGCGGTGTAGATATTTCCATGTTCATAAAGATAGCAGTGTAGATATTTCCATGTTTATACAGATAGCGGTGAAGATGTATGCATGTTTACACAGATAGCGGTGTAGATATTTTCATGTTCATCCAGATGGCTGTGTAGATATTTCCATGTTCATACAGATAGCGGTGTAGATATTTCCATGTTCATCCAGATGGCTGTGTAGATATATCCATGTTCATACAGATGGCGGTGAAGATATTTCCATGTTCATACAGATAGCGGTGTAGATATTTCCATGTTCAAAGAGATAGCGGTGTAGATATTTCCATGTTCATACAGATAGCAGTGTAGCTATTTCCATGTTCCTACAGATAGCGGTGTAGATATTTCCATGTTCATCCAGATGGCTGTGTAGATATATCCATGTTCATACAGATGGCGGTGAAGATATTTCCATATTCATACAGATAGCGGTGTAGATATTTCCATGTTCATACAGATAGCGGTGCTGATATTTCCATGTTTATACAGGTAGCAGTGTAGATATTTCCATGTTTATACAGATAGCGGTGTAGATATTTCCATGTTTATACACATAGCGGTGTAGATATTTCCTTGTTCATACAGATAGCGGTGTAGATATCTCCATCTTAATACAGATGACGGTGTAGATATTTATATGTTCATACAGATGGCGGTGCAGATATTTCCATGTTCATACAGATGGTGGTGAAGATATTTCCATGTTCATACAGATGGCGGTGTAGATACTTCCATGTTCATACTGATAGCGGTGCTGATATTTCCATGTTCATACAGATAGCGGTGTAGATATTTCCATGTTCATACAGATAGCGGTGTAGATATTTCCATGTTCATACAGATAGCGGTGTAGATATTTCCATGTTTATACAGATAGCGGTGTAGATATCTCCTTCTTAATACAGATGGCGGTGTAGATATTTCCATGTTTATACAGATAGCGGTGTAGATATCTCCTTCTTAATACAGATGTCTGTGTAGATATTTCCATGTTCATACAGACGGCTGTGTAGACATATCCATGTTCATACAGATGGCGGTGAAGATATTTCCATGTTCATACAGATGGCTGTGTATATATATCCATGTTCATACAGATGGCGGTGACGATATTTCCATGTTCATACAGACGGCGGTGTAGATATTTCCATGTTCACACAGATAGCGTTGCTGATATTTCCATGTTTATACAGGTAGCGGTGTAGATATTTCCATGTTTATACAGATAGCGGTGTAGATATTTCCATGTTCATCCAGATGGCTGTGTAGATATATCCATGTTCATACAGATGGCGGTGAAGACATTTCCATGTTCATCCAGACAGCGGTGTAGATATTTCCATGTTCATACAGATAACCGTGTAGATATTGCCATGTTCCTACCGAGAGCGGTGCTGATACTTCCATGTTTATACAGGTAGCGGTGTAGATATTTCCATGTTTATACACATAGCGGTGTAGATATTTCCATGTTTATACAGATAGCGGTGTAGATATCTCCATCTTAATACAGATGGCGGTGTGGATATTTATATGTTCATACAGATGGCGGTGCAGATATTTCCATGTTCATACGGATGGCGTTGAAGATATTTCCATGTTCATACAGATGGCGGTGTAGAAATTTCCATGTTCATACTGATAGCGGTGCTGATATTTCCATGTTTATACAGGTAGCGGTGTAGATATTTCCATGTTTATACACATAGCGGTGTAGATATTTCCATGTTTATACAGATAGCGGTGTAGATATTTCCATGTTTATGCAGATAGTGGTGTAGATATCTCCATCTTAATACAGATGGCGGTGTAGATATTTAAATGTTCATTCAGATGGCGGTGCAGATATTTCCATGTTCATACAGATGGCGGTGTAGATATTTCCATGTTCATACAGATAGCGGTGTAGTTATTTCCATGTGTAAAGAGATAGCTGTGTAGGTATTTCCATGTATAAGCAGATAGCTCTGTAGATATTTCCGTTTTCATGCAGATAGCGGTGTATATATTTCCCTGTTCAAACAGTTAGCGGTGTAGATATTTCCATGTTAATAAAGATAGCGGTGTAGATATTTCCATGTTTACACAGATAGCGGTGTAGATATTTCCATGTTCATACAGATAGCCGTGTAGATATTGCCATGTTCATACCGATAGCGGTGCTGATACTTCCATGTTTATACAGGTAGCGGTGTACATATTTCCGTGTTTATACAGATAGCGGTGTAGATATTTCCATGTTCATACAGATAGCGGTGTAGATATTTCCATGTTTATACAGATAGCGGTGTAGATATCTCCTTCTTAATTCTGATGGCGGTGTAGATATTTCCATGTTCATACAGATGGCGGTGTAGATATTTCCATGTTTATAGAGATAGCAGTGTAGTTATTTCCATGTGCAAAGAGATAGCTGTGTAGATATTTCCATTTATATGCAGATAGTTGTGTAGATATTTCCATTTTCATGCAGATAGCGGTGTAGATATTTCCATGTTCAAACAGATAGCAGTGTAGATATTTCCATGTTCATACAGATAGCGGTGTAGATATTTCCATGTTTATACAGATAGCGGTGAAGATGTATGCATGTTTACACAGATAGCGGTGTAGATATTTCCATGTTCATCCAGACGGCTGTGTAGACATATCCATGTTCATACAGATGGCGGTGAAGATATTTCCATGTTCATACAGATGGCTGTGTAGATATATCCATGTTCATACAGATGGCGGTGACGATATTTCCATGTTCATACAGACGGCGGTATAGATATTTCCATGTTCATACAGATAGCGGTGCTGATATTTCCATGTTTATACAGGTAGCGGTGTAGATATTTCCATGTTTATACACATAGCGGTGTAGATATTTCCATGTTTATACAGATAGCGGTGTAGATATTTCCTTGTTTATGCAGATAGTGGTGTAGATATCTCCATCTTAATACAGATGGCGGTGTAGATATTTAAATGTTCATTCAGATGGCGGTGCAGATATTTCCATGTTCATACAGATGGCGGTGTAGATATTTCCATGTTCATACAGATAGCGGTGTAGTTATTTCCGTGTGTAAAGAGATAGCTGTGTAGGTATTTCCATGTATAAGCAGATAGCTCTGTAGATATTTCCGTTTTCATGCAGATATCGGTGTATATATTTCCCTGTTCAAACAGTTAGCGGTGTAGATATTTCCATGTTAATAAAGATAGCGGTGTAGATATTTCCATGTTTACACAGATAGTGGTGTAGATATTTCCATGTTCATACAGATAGCGGTGTATATATTTCCATGTTCATACAGATAGCGGTGTATGTATTTCCATGTTCATACAGATAGCGGTGTAGATATTTCCATGTTCATCCTGATGGCTGTGTTGATATTTCCATCTTCATACAGATAGCGGTGTAAATATTTCCATGTTCATACAGATAGCGGTGTAGATATTTCCGTGTTCATCCAGATGGCTGTGTAGATATATCCATGTTCATACAGATGGCGGTGAAGATATTTCCATGTTCATACAGATGGCGTTGTAGATATTTCCATGTTCATACAGATGGCGTTGTAGATATTTCCATGTTCATACAGATAGCCGTGTAGATATTGCCATGTTCATACCGATAGCGGTGCTGATACTTCCATGTTTATACAGGTAGCGGTGCACATATTTCCGTGTTTATACAGGTAATGGTGTAGATATTTCCATGTTCATACAGATAGCGGTGTAGATATTTCCATGTTTACACAGATAGCGGTGTAGATATCTCCTTCTTAATACAGATGGCGGTGTAGATATTTATATGTTCATACAGATGGCGGTGCAGATATTTCCTTGTTCATACAGATGGTGGTGTAGATATTTCCATGTTTATAGAGATAGCGGTGTAGTTATTTCCATGTGCAAAGAGATAGCTGTGTAGATATTTCCATGTATATGCAGATAGCTGTGTAGATATTTCCATTTTCATGCAGATAGCGGTGTAGATATTCCATGTTCAAACAGATAGCGGTGTAGATATTTCCATGTTCATACAGATAGCGGTGTGGATATTTCCATGTTTATACAGATTGTGGTGAAGATGTATGCATGTTTACACAGATAGAGGTGTAGATATTTCCATGTTCATACAGATAGCGGTGTAGATATTTCCATGTTCATCCAGACGGCTGTGTAGACATATCCATGTTCATACAGATGGCGGTGAAGATATTTCCATGTTCATACAGATAGTGCTGTAGATATTTCCATGTTCATACAGATAGCGGTGTAGCTATTTCCATGTTCATACAGATAGCGGTGTGGATATTTCCATGTTCATAGAGATAGCGGTGTAGATATTTCCATGTTTATACAGGTAGCGGTGTAGATATTTCCATGTTTATACAGATAGCGGTGAAGATGTATGCATGTTTACACAGATAGCGGTGTAGATATTTTCATGTTCATCCAGATGGCTGTGTAGATATTTCCATGTTCATACAGATAGCGGTGTAGATATTTCCATTTTCATCCAGATGGCTGTGTAGATATATCCATGTTCATACAGATGGCGGTGAAGATATTTCCATGTTCATACAGATAGCGGTGTAGATATTTCCATGTTCAAAGAGATAGCGGTGTAGATATTTCCATGTTCATACAGATAGCTGTGTAGATATTTCCATGTTCCTACAGATAGCGTTGTAGATATTTCCATGTTCATCCAGATGGCTGTGTAGATATATCCATGTTCATACAGATGGCGGTGAAGATATTTCCATATTCATACAGATAGCGGTGTAGATATACCCATGTTCATACAGATAGTGGTGTAGGTATTTCCATGTTCATACAGATAGCGCTGCAGATATTTCCATGTTCATACAGATAGCGGTGTAGATATTTCCATGTTCATACAGATAGTGGTGTATGTATTTCCATGTTCATACAGATAGTGGTGTAGATATTTCCATTTTCATGCAGATAGCGGTGTATATATTTCCCTGTTCAAACAGTTAGCGGTGTAGATATTTCCATTTTCATAAAGATAGCGGTGTAGATATTTCCATGTTTATACAGATAGCGGTGAAGATGTATGCATGTTTACACAGATAGCGGTGTAGTTATTTCCATGTTAATCCACATGGCTGTTTAGATATATCCATGTTCAAACAGATGGCGGTGAAGATATTTCCATGTTCATACAGATAGCGGTGTAGATATTTCCATGTTCATACAGATAGCGGTGTAGATATTTCCATGTTCATACAGATAGCGGTGTATGTATTTCCATGTTCATACAGATAGCGGTGTAGATCTTTCCATGTTCATCCTGATGGCTGTGTACATATTTCCATGTTCATACAGATAGCGGTGTAGATATTTCCATGTTCATACAAATAGCGGTGTAGATATTTCCATGTTCATCCAGATGGCTGTGTACATATATCTATGTTCATACAGATGGCGGTGAAGATATTTCCATGTTCATACAGATGGCGTTGTAGATATTTCCATGTTCATACAGATAGCCGTGTAGATATTGGCATGTTCATACCGATAGCGGTGCTGATACTTCCATGTTTATACAGGTAGCGGTGTACATTTTTCTGTGTTTATACAGGTAGCGGTGTAGATATTTCCATGTTCATACAGATAGCGGTGTAGATATTTCCATGTTTATACAGATAGCGGCGTAGATATCTGCTTCTTAATACAGACGGCAGTGTAGATATTTATATGTTCATACAGATGGCGGAGCAGATATTTCCATTTTCATACAGATGGTGGTGTAGATATTTCCATGTTCAAACAGATAGCAGTGTAGATATTTCCATGTTCATACAGATAGCGGTGTGGATATTTCCATGTTTATACAGATAGCGGTGAATATGTATGCATGTTTACACAGATAGCGGTGTAGATATTTGCATGTTCATACAGATAGCTGTGTAGATATTTCCGTGTTCATCCAGACGGCTGTGTAGACATATCCATGTTCATACAGATGGCGGTGAAGATATTTCCATGTTCATAAAGATGGCTGTGTAGATATATCCATGTTCATACAGATGACGGTGAAGATTTTTCCATGTTCATACAGATGGCGGTGTAGATATTTCCATGTTCATACAGATAGCGGTGCTGATATTTCCATGTTTATACAGGTAGCAGTGTAGATATTTCCATGTTTATACAGATAGCGGTGTAGATATTTCCATGTTTATACACATAGCGGTGTAGATATTTCCATGTTCATACAGATAGCGGTGTAGATATCTCCATCTTAATACAGATGACGGTGTAGATATTTATATGTTCATACAGATGGCGGTGCAGATATTTCCATGTTCATACAGATGGTGGTGAAGATATTTCCATGTTCATACAGATGGCAGTGTAGATACTTCCATGTTCATACTGATAGCGGTGCTGATATTTCCATGTTCATACAGATAGCGGTGTAGATATTTCCATGTTCATACAGATAGCGGTGTAGATATTTCCATGTTCATACAGATAGCGGTGTAGATATTTCCATGTTTATACAGATAGCGGTGTAGATATCTCCTTCTTAATACAGATGGCGGTGTAGATATTTCCATGTTTATACAGATAGCGGTGTAGATATCTCCTTCTTAGTACAGATGTCTGTGTAGATATTTCCATGTTCATACAGACGGCTGTGTAGACATATCCATGTTCATACAGATGGCGGTGAAGATATTTCCATGTTTATAGAGATAGCAGTGTAGTTATTTCCATGTGCAAAGAGATAGCTGTGTAGATATTTCCATTTATATGCAGATAGTTGTGTAGATATTTCCATTTTCATGCAGATAGCGGTGTAGATATTTCCATGTTCAAACAGATAGCAGTGTAGATATTTCCATGTTCATACAGATAGCGGTGTAGATATTTCCATGTTTATACAGATAGCGGTGAAGATGTATGCATGTTTACGCAGATAGCGGTGTAGATATTTCCATGTTCATCCAGACGGCTGTGTAGACATATCCATGTTCATACAGATGGCGGTGAAGATATTTCCATGTTCATACAGATGGCTGTGTAGATATATCCATGTTCATACAGATGGCGGTGACGATATTTCCATGTTCATACAGACGGCGGTATAGATATTTCCATGTTCATACAGATAGCGGTGCTGATATTTCCATGTTTATACAGGTAGCGGTGTAGATATTTCCATGTTTATACAGATAGCGGTGTAGAAATTTCCATGTTTCTAGAGATAGCGGTGTAGATATTTCCATGTTTACACAGATAGCGGTGTAGATATCTCCATCTTAATACAGATGGCGGTGTAGATATTTATATGTTCATACAGATGGCGGTGAAGATATTTCCATGTTCATACAGATGGCGGTGTAGAAACTTCCATGTTCATACTGATAGCGGTGCTGATATTTCCATGTTTATACAGGTAGCGGTGTAGATATTTCCATGTTTATACAGATAGCGGTGTAGATATTTCCATGTTTATACACATAGCGGTGTAGATATTTCCATGTTTATACAGATAGCGGTGTAGATATTTCCATGTTTATGCAGATAGTTGTGTAGATATCTCCATCTTAATACAGATGGCGGTGTAGATATTTAAATGTTCATACAGATGGCTGTGTAGACATATCCATGTTCATACAGATGGCGGTGAAGATATTTCCATGTTCATACAGATAGCGGTGTAGATATTTCCATGTTCATACAGATAGCGGTGTAGATATTTCCATGTTCATACAGATGGCTGTGTAGATATATCCATGTTCCTACAGATGGCGGTGACGATATTTCCATGTTCATACAGATGGTCGTGTAGATATTTCCATGTTCATACAGATAGCGGGGCTGATATTTCCATGTTTATACAAGTAGCGGTGTAGATATTTCCATGTTTATACAGATAGCGGTGTAGATATTTCCATGTTTATACACATAGCGGTGTAGATATTTCCATGTTCATACAGATAGTGGTGTATGTATTTCCATCTTCATACAGATAGCGGTGTCGATATTTCTATTTTCATGCAGATAGCGGTGTATATATTTCTCTGTTCAAACAGTTAGCGGTGTAGATATTTCCATGTTCATAAAGATAGCAGTGTAGATATTTCCATGTTTATACAGATAGCGGTGAAGATATATGCATGTTTACACAGATAGCGGTGTAGATATTTTCATGTTCATCCAGATGGCTGTGTAGATATTTCCATGTTCATACAGATAGCGGTGTAGATATTTCCATGTTCATCCAGATGGCTGTGTAGATATATCCATGTTCATACAGATGGCGGTGAAGATATTTCCATGTTCATACAGATAGCGGTGTAGATATTTCCATGTTCAAAGAGATAGCGGTGTAGATATTTCCATGTTCATACAGATAGCAGTGTAGCTATTTCCATGTTCCTACAGATAGCGGTGTAGATATTTCCATGTTCATCCAGATGGCTGTGTAGATATATCCATGTTCATACAGATGGCGGTGAAGATATTTCCATATTCATACAGATAGCGGTGTAGATATTTCCATGTTCATACAGATAGCGGTGCTGATATTTCCATGTTTTTACAGGTAGCAGTGTAGATATTTCCATGTTTATACAGATAGCGGTGTAGATATTTCCATGTTTATACACATAGCGGTGTAGATATTTCCATGTTCATACAGATAGCGGTGTAGATATCTCCATCTTAATACAGATGACGGTGTAGATATTTATATGTTCATACAGATGGCGGTGCAGATATTTCCATGTTCATACAGATGGTGGTGAAGATATTTCCATGTTCATACAGATGGCGGTGTAGATACTTCCATGTTCATACTGATAGCGGTGCTGATATTTCCATGTTCATACAGATAGCGGTGTAGATATTTCCATGTTCATACAGATAGCGGTGTAGATATTTCCATGTTCATACAGATAGCGGTGTAGATATTTCCATGTTTATACAGATAGCTTTGTAGATATCTCCTTCTTAATACAGATGGCGGTGTAGATATTTCCATGTTTATACAGATAGCGGTGTAGATATCTCCTTCTTAATACAGATGTCTGTGTAGATATTTCCATGTTCATACAGACGGCTGTGTAGACATATCCATGTTCATACAGATGGCGGTGAAGATATTTCCATGTTCATACAGATGGCTGTGTATATATATCCATGTTCATACAGATGGCGGTGACGATATTTCCATGTTCATACAGACGGCGGTGTAGATATTTCCATGTTCACACAGATAGCGTTGCTGATATTTCCATGTTTATACAGGTAGCGGTGTAGATATTTCCATGTTTATACAGATAGCGGTGTAGATATTTCCATGTTCATCCAGATGGCTGTGTAGATATATCCATGTTCATACAGATGGCGGTGAAGACATTTCCATGTTCATCCAGACAGCGGTGTAGATATTTCCATGTTCATACAGATAACCGTGTAGATATTGCCATGTTCCTACCGAGAGCGGTGCTGATACTTCCATGTTTATACAGGTAGCGGTGTAGATATTTCCATGTTTATACAGATAGCGGTGTAGATATTTCCATGTTTATACAGATAGCGGTGTAGATATCTCCATCTTAATACAGATGGCGGTGTGGATATTTATATGTTCATACAGATGGCGGTGCAGATATTTCCATGTTCATACGGATGGCGTTGAAGATATTTCCATGTTCATACAGATGGCGGTGTAGAAATTTCCATGTTCATACTGATAGCGGTGCTGATATTTCCATGTTTATACAGGTAGCGGTGTAGATATTTCCATGTTTATACACATAGCGGTGTAGATATTTCCATGTTTATACAGATAGCGGTGTAGATATTTCCATGTTTATGCAGATAGTGGTGTAGATATCTCCATCTTAATACAGATGGCGGTGTAGATATTTAAATGTTCATTCAGATGGCGGTGCAGATATTTCCATGTTCATACAGATGGCGGTGTAGATATTTCCATGTTAATAGAGATAGCGGTGTAGTTAGTTCCATGTGTAAAGAGATAGCTGTGTAGGTATTTCCATGTATAAGCAGATAGCTCTGTAGATATTTCCGTTTTCATGCAGATAGCGGTGTATATATTTCCCTGTTCAAACAGTTAGCGGTGTAGATATTTCCATGTTAATAAAGATAGCGGTGTAGATATTTCCATGTTTACACAGATAGCGGTGTAGATATTTCCATGTTCATACAGATAGCCGTGTAGATATTGCCATGTTCATACCGATAGCGGTGCTGATACTTCCATGTTTATACAGGTAGCGGTGTACATATTTCCGTGTTTATACAGATAGCGGTGTAGATATTTCCATGTTCATACAGATAGCGGTGTAGATATTTCCATGTTTATACAGATAGCGGTGTAGATATCTCCTTCTTAATTCTGATGGCGGTGTAGATATTTCCATGTTCATACAGATGGCGGTGTAGATATTTCCATGTTTATAGAGATAGCAGTGTAGTTATTTCCATGTGCAAAGAGATAGCTGTGTAGATATTTCCATTTATATGCAGATAGTTGTGTAGATATTTCCATTTTCATGCAGATAGCGGTGTAGATATTTCCATGTTCAAACAGATAGCAGTGTAGATATTTCCATGTTCATACAGATAGCGGTGTAGATATTTCCATGTTTATACAGATAGCGGTGAAGATGTATGCATGTTTACACAGATAGCGGTGTAGATATTTCCATGTTCATCCAGACGGCTGTGTAGACATATCCATGTTCATACAGATGGCGGTGAAGATATTTCCATGTTCATACAGATGGCTGTGTAGATATATCCATGTTCATACAGATGGCGGTGACGATATTTCCATGTTCATACAGACGGCGGTATAGATATTTCCATGTTCATACAGATAGCGGTGCTGATATTTCCATGTTTATACAGGTAGCGGTGTAGATATTTCCATGTTTATACACATAGCGGTGTAGATATTTCCATGTTTATACAGATAGCGGTGTAGATATTTCCTTGTTTATGCAGATAGTGGTGTAGATATCTCCATCTTAATACAGATGGCGGTGTAGATATTTAAATGTTCATTCAGATGGCGGTGCAGATATTTCCATGTTCATACAGATGGCGGTGTAGATATTTCCATGTTCATACAGATAGCGGTGTAGTTATTTCCATGGGTAAAGAGATAGCTGTGTAGGTATTTCCATGTATAAGCAGATAGCTCTGTAGATATTTCCGTTTTCATGCAGATAGCGGTGTATATATTTCCCTGTTCAAACAGTTAGCGGTGTAGATATTTCCATGTTAATAAAGATAGCGGTGTAGATATTTCCATGTTTACACAGATAGCGGTGTAGATATTTCCATGTTCATACAGATAGCCGTGTAGATATTGCCATGTTCATACCGATAGCGGTGCTGATACTTCCATGTTTATACAGGTTGCGGTGTACATATTTCCGTGTTTATAGAGATAGCGGTGTAGATATTTCCATGTTCATACAGATAGCGGTGTAGATATTTCCATGTTTATACAGAGAGCGGTGTAGATATCTCCTTCTTAATTCTGATGTCGGTGTAGATATTTCCATGTTCATACAGATGGCGGTGTAGATATTTCCATGTTTATAGAGATAGCAGTGTAGTTATTTCCATGTGCAAAGAGATAGCTGTGTAGATATTTCCATTTATATGCAGATAGTTGTGTACATATTTCCATTTTCATGCAGATAGCGGTGTAGATATTTCCATGTTCAAACAGATAGCAGTGTAGATATTTCCATGTTCATACAGATAGCGGGGTAGATATTTCCATGTTTATACAGATAGCGGTGAAGATGTATGCATGTTTACACAGATAGCGGTGTAGATATTTCCATGTTCATCCAGACGGCTGTGTAGACATATCCATGTTCATACAGATGGCGGTGAAGATATTTCCATGTTCATACAGATGGCTGTGTAGATATATCCACGTTCATACAGATGGCAGTGACGATATTTCCATGTTCATACAGACGGCGGTATAGATATTTCCATGTTCATACAGATAGCGGTGCTGATATTTCCATGTTTATACAGGTAGCGGTGTAGATATTTCCATGTTTATACAGATAGCGGTGTAGATATTTCCATGTTTATACAGATAGCGGTGTAGATATTTCCATGTTTATGCAGATAGTGGTGTAGATATCTCCATCTTAATACAGATGGCGGTGAAGATATTTAAATGTTCATTCAGATGGCGGTGCAGATATTTCCATGTTCATACAGATGGCGGTGTAGATATTTCCATGTTCATACAGATAGCGGTGTAGTTATTTCCATGTGTAAAGAGATAGCTGTGTAGGTATTTCCATGTATAAGCAGATAGCTCTGTAGATATTTCCGTTTTCATGCAGATAGCGGTGTATATATTTCCCTGTTCAAACAGTTAGCGGTGTAGATATTTCCATGTTAATAAAGATAGCGGTGTAGATATTTCCATGTTTATACAGATAGCGGTGTAGATATTTCCATGTTCATACAGATAGCCGTGTAGATATTGCCATGTTCATACCGATAGCGGTGCTGATACTTCCATGTTTATACAGGTAGCGGTGTACATATTTCCGTGTTTATACAGATAGCGGTGTAGATATTTCCATGTTCATACAGATAGCGGTGTAGATATTTCCATGTTTATACAGATAGCGGTGTAGATATCTCCTTCTTAATTCTGATGTCGGTGTAGATATTTCCATGTTCATACAGATGGCGGTGTAGATATTTCCATGTTTATAGAGATAGCAGTGTAGTTATTTCCATGTGCAAAGAGATAGCTGTGTAGATATTTCCATTTATATGCAGATAGTTGTGTAGATATTTCCATTTTCATGCAGATAGCGGTGTAGATATTTCCATGTTCAAACAGATAGCAGTGTAGATATTTCCATGTTCATACAGATAGCGGTGTAGATATTTCCATGTTTATACAGATAGCGGTGAAGATGTATGCATGTTTACACAGATAGCGGTGTAGATATTTCCATGTTCATCCAGACGGCTGTGTAGACATATCCATGTTCATACAGATGGCGGTGAAGATATTTCCATGTTCATACAGATGGCTGTGTAGATATATCCATGTTCATACAGATGGCGGTGATGATATTTCCATGTTCATACAGACGGCGGTATAGATATTTCCATGTTCATACAGATAGCGGTGCTGATATTTCCATGTTTATACAGGTAGCGGTGTAGATATTTCCATGTTTATACAGATAGCGGTGTAGAAATTTCCATGTTTATACAGATAGCGGTGTAGATATTTCCATGTTTATACAGATAGCGGTGTAGATATCTCCATCTTAATACAGATGGCGGTGTAGATATTTATATGTTCATACAGATGGCGGTGAAGATATTTCCATGTTCATACAGATGGCGGTGTAGAAACTTCCATGTTCATACTGATAGCGGTGCTGATATTTCCATGTTTATACAGGTAGCGGTGTAGATATTTCCATGTTTATACAGATAGCGGTGTAGATATTTCCATGTTTATACACATAGCGGTGTAGATATTTCCATGTTTATACAGATAGCGGTGTAGATATTTCCATGTTTATGCAGATAGTTGTGTAGATATCTCCATCTTAATACAGATGGCGGTGTAGATATTTAAATGTTCATACAGATGGCTGTGTAGACATATCCATGTTCATACAGATGGCGGTGAAGATATTTCCATGTTTATACAGATAGCGGTGTAGATATTTCCATGTTCATACAGATAGCGGTGTAGATATTTCCATGTTCATACAGATGGCTGTGTAGATATATCCATGTTCCTACAGATGGCGGTGAAGATATTTCCATGTTCATACAGATGGCCGTGTAGATATTTCCATGTTCATACAGATAGCGGGGCTGATATTTCCATGTTTATACAAGTAGCGGTGTAGATATTTCCATGTTTATACAGATAGCGGTGTAGATATTTCCATGTTTATACACATAGCGGTGTAGATATTTCCATGTTCATACAGATAGCGGTGTATGTATTTCCATTTTCATACAGATAGCGGTGTCGATATTTCTATTTTCATGCAGATAGCGGTGTATATATTTCTCTGTTGAAACAGTTAGCGGTGTAGATATTTCCATGTTCATAAAGATAGCAGTGTAGATATTTCCATGTTTATACAGATAGCGGTGAAGATGTATGCATGTTTACACAGATAGCGGTGTAGATATTTTCATGTTCATCCAGATGGCTGTGTAGATATTTCCATGTTCATACAGATAGCGGTGTAGATATTTCCATGTTCATCGAGATAGCGGTGTAGATATTTCCATGTTCATACAGATAGCAGTGTAGCTATTTCCATGTTCCTACAGATAGCGGCGTAGATATTTCCATGTTCATCCAGATGGCTGTGTAGATATATCCATGTTCATACAGATGGCGGTGAAGATATTTCCATATTCATACAGATAGCGGTGTAGATATATCCATGTTCATACAGATAGTGGTGTAGATATTTCCATGTTCATACAGATAGCGCTGCAAATATTTCCATGTTCATACAGATAGCGGTGTAGATATTTCCATGTTCATACAGATAGTGGTGCATGTATTTCCATGTTCATACAGATAATAGTGTAGATATTTCCATTTTCATGCAGATAGCGGTGTATATATTTCCCTGTTCAAACAGTTAGCGGTGTAGATATTTCCATTTTCATAAAGATAGCGGTGTAGATATTTCCATGTTTATACAGATAGCGGTGAAGATGTATGCATGTTTACACAGATAGCGGTGTAGATATTTCCATGTTCATCCACATGGCTGTGTAGATATATCCATGTTCAAACAGATGGCGGTGAAGATATTTCCATGTTCATACAGATAGCGGTGTAGATATTTCCATGTTCATAGAGATAGCGGTGTAGATATTTCCATGTTCATACAGATAGCGGTGTATATATTTCCAAGTTCATACAGATAGCGGTGTAGATATTTCCATGTTCATCCTGATGGCTGTGTACATATTTCCATGTTCATACAGATAGCGGTGTAGATATTTCCATGTTCATACAGATAGCGGTGTAGATATTTCCATGTTCATCCAGATGGCTGTGTACATATATCCATGTTCATACAGATGGCGGTGAAGATATTTCCATGTTCATACAGATGGCGTTGTAGATATTTCCATGTTCATACAGATAGCCGTGTAGATATTGGCATGTTCATACCGATAGCGGTGCTGATACTTCCATGTTTATACAGGTAGCGGTGTAGATATTTCCATGTTTATACAGATAGCGGTGTAGATAATTCCATGTTTATACACATAGCGGTGTAGATATTTCCATGTCTATACAGATAGCGGTGTAGATATTTCCATGTTTATGCAGATATTGGTGTAGATATCTCCATCTTAATACTGATGGCGGTGTAGATATTTAAATGTTCATACAGATGGCGGTGCAGATATTTCCATGTTCATACAGATGGCGGTGTAGATATTTCCATGTTCGTACAGATAGCGGTGTAGTTATTTCCATGTGTAAAGAGATAGCTGTGTAGATATTTCCATGTATAAGCAGATAGTTGTGTAGATATTTCCGTTTTCATGCAGATAGCGGTGTATATACTTCCCTGTTCAAACAGTTAGTGGTGTAGATATTTCCATGTTCATAAAGATAGCGGTGTAGATATTTCCATGTTTATACAGATAGCAGTGAAGATGTATGCATGTTTACACAGATAGCGGTGTAGATATTTCCATGTTCATCCAGATGGCTGAGTAGATATATCCATGTTCATTCAGATAGAGGAGTAGATATTTCCATGTTCATACAGATAGCGGTGCAGATATTTCCATGTTCATACAGATGGCTGTGTAGATATATCCATGTTCATACTGATGGCGGTGAAGATATTTCCATGTTCATACAGACATCTGTGTAGATATTTCCATGTTCATACAGATAGCGGTGTAGATATTTCCATGTTCATACAGATAGGGGTGTATGTATTTCCATGTTCGTACAGATAGTGGTGTAGATATTTCCATTTTCATGCAGATAGCGGTGTATATATTTCCCTGTTCAAACAGTTAGCGGTGTAGATATTTCCATGTTCATAAAGATAGCGGTGTAGATATTTCCATGTTTATACAGATAGCCGTGAAGATGTATGCATGTTTTCACAGATATCGGTGTAGATATTTCCATGTTCATCCACATGGCTGTGTAGATATATCCATGTTCATACAGATGGCGGTGAAGATATTTCCATGTTCATACAGATAGCGGTGTAGATATTTCCATGTTCATACAGATAGCGGTGTAGATATTTCCATGTTCATACAGATAGCGGTGTATATATTTCCATGTTCATACAGATCGCGGTGTATGTATTTCCATGTTCATACAGATAGCGGTGTAGATATTTCCATGTTATTCCTGATGTCTGTGTAGATATTTCCATGTTCATACAGATAGCCGTGTAAATATTTCCATGTTCATACAGATAGCGGTGTAGATATTTCCATGTTCATCCAGATGGCTGTGTAGATATATCCATGTTCATACAGATGGCGGTGAAGATATTTCCATGTTCATACAGATAGCCGTGTAGATATTGCCATGTTCATACCGATAGCGGTGCTGATACTTCCATGTTTATACAGGTAGCGGTGTACATATTTCCGTGTTTATACAGGTAACGGTGTAGATATTTCCATGTTCATACAGATAGCGGTGTAGATATTTCCATGTTTATACAGATAGCAGTGTAGATATCTCCTTCTTAATACTGATGGCGGTGTAGATATTTATATGTTCATACAGATGGCGGTGCAGATATTTCCATGTTCATACAGATGGTGGTGTAGATATTTCCATGTTTATAGAGATAGCGGTGTAGTTATTTCCATGTGTAAAGAGATAGCTGTGTAGATATTTCCATGTATATGCAGATAGCTGTGTAGATATTTCCATTTTCATGCAGATAGCGGTGTAGATATTTCCATGTTCAAACAGATAGCGGTGTAGATATTTCCATGTTCATACAGATAGCGGTGTGGATATTTCCATGTTTATACAGATTGCGGTGAAGATGTATGCATGTTTACACAGATAGAGGTGTAGATATTTCCATGTTCATACAGATAGCGGTGTAGATATTTCCATGTTCATCCACACGGCTGTGTAGACATATCCATGTTCATACAGATGGCGGTGAAGATATTTCCATGTTCATACAGATAGTGCTGTAGATATTTCCATGTTCATACAGATAGCGGTGTAGCTATTTCCATGTTCATACAGATAGCGGTGTGGATATTTCCATGTTCATAGAGATAGCGGTGTAGATATTTCCATGTTTATACAGGTAGCGGTGTAGATATTTCCATGTTTATACAGATAGCGGTGAAGATGTATGCATGTTTACACAGATAGCGGTGTAGATATTTTCATGTTCATCCAGATGGCTGTGTAGATATTTCCATGTTCATACAGATAGCGGTGTAGATATTTCCATGTTCATCCAGATGGCTGTGTAGATATATCCATGTTCATACAGATAGCGGTGTAGATATTTCCATGTTCAAAGAGATAGCGGTGTAGATATTTCCATGTTCATACAGGTATCAGTGTAGCTATTTCCTTGTTCCTACAGATAGCGGTGTAGATATTTCCATGTTCATCCAGATGGCTGTGTAGATATATCCATGTTCATACAGATGGCGGTGAAGATATTTCCATATTCATACAGATAGCGGTGTAGATATATCCATGTTCATACAGATAGTGGTGTAGATATTTCCATGTTCATACAGATAGCGCTGCAGATATTTCCATGTTCATACAGATAGCGGTGTAGATATTTCCATGTTCATACAGATAGTGGTGTATGTATTTCCATGTTCATACAGATAGTGGTGTAGATATTTCCATTTTCATGCAGATAGCGGTGTATATATTTCCCTGTTCAAACAGTTAGCGGTGTAGATATTTCCATTTTCATAAAGATAGCGGTGTAGATATTTCCATGTTTATACAGATAGCGGTGAAGATGTATGCATGTTTACACAGATAGCGGTGTAGATATTTCCATGTTCATCCACATGGCTGTGTAGATATATCCATGTTCAAACAGATGGCGGTGAAGATATTTCCATGTTCATACAGATAGCGGTGTAGATATTTCCATGTTCATAGAGATAGCGGTGTAGATATTTCCATGTTCATACAGATAGCGGTGTATATATTTCCATGTTCATACAGATAGCGGTGTAGATATTTCCATGTTCATCCTGATGGCTGTGTACATATTTCCATGTTCATACAGATAGCGGTGTAGATATTTCCATGTTCATACAGATAGCGGTGTAGATATTTCCATGTTCATCCCGATGGCTGTGTACATATATCCATGTTCATACAGATGGCGGTGAAGATATTTCCATGTTCATACAGATGGCGTTGTAGATATTTCCATGTTCATACAGATAGCCGTGTAGATATTGGCATGTTCATACCGATAGCGCTGCTGATACTTCCATGTTTATACAGGTAGCGGTGTACATTTTTCTGTGTTTATACAGGTAGCGGTGTAGATATTTCCATGTTCAGACAGATAGCGGTGTAGATATTTCCATGTTTATACAGATAGCGGCGTAGATATCTGCTTCTTAATACAGACGGCAGTGTAGATATTTATATGTTCATACAGATGGCGGTGCAGATATTTCCATTTTCATACAGATGGTGGTGTAGGTATTTCCATGTTCAAACAGATAGTGGTGTAGATATTTCCATGTTCATACAGATAGCGGTGTGGATATTTCCATGTTTATACAGATAGCGGTGAATATGTATGCATGTTTACACAGATAGCGGTGTAGATATTTGCATGTTCATACAGATAGCTGTGTAGATATTTCCATGTTCATCCAGACGGCTGTGTAGACATATCCATGTTCATACAGATGGCGGTGAAGATATTTCCATGTTCATACAGATGGCTGTGTAGATATATCCATGTTCATACAGATGACGGTGAAGATTTTTCCATGTTCATACAGATGGCGGTGTAGATATTTCCATGTTCATACAGATAGCGGTGCTGATATTTCCATGTTTATACAGGTAGCGGTGTAGATATTTCCATGTTTATACAGATAGCGGTGTAGATATTTCCATGTTTATACACATAGCGGTGTAGATATTTCCATGTTCATACAGAAAGCGGTGTAGATATCTCCATCTTAATACAGATGACGGTGTAGATATTTATATGTTCATACAGATGGCGGTGCAGATATTTCCATGTTCATACAGATGGCGGTGAAGATATTTCCATGTTCATACAGATGGCGGTGTAGATACTTCCATGTTCATACTGATAGCGGTGCTGATATTTCTATGTTTATACAGGTAGCGGTGTAGATATTTCCATGTTTATACAGATAGCGGTGTAGATATTTCCATGTTTATACACATAGCGGTGTAGATATTTCCATCTTTATACAGATAGCGGTGTAGATATTTCCATGTTCATAGAGATAGCGGTGCAGATATTTCCATGTTCATACAGATAGCGGTGTATGTATTTCCAAGTTCATACAGATAGCGGTGTAGATATTTCCATGTTCATCCTGATGGCTGTGTACATATTTCCATGTTCATACAGATAGCGGTGTAGATATTTCCATGTTCATACAGATAGCGGTGTAGATATTTCCATGTTCATCCAGATGGCTGTGTACATATATCCATGTT
Organism: Gorilla gorilla gorilla; assembly: GCF_029281585.2. Classification (NCBI taxonomy): domain Eukaryota; kingdom Metazoa; phylum Chordata; class Mammalia; order Primates; family Hominidae; genus Gorilla; species Gorilla gorilla. Next base: position 3,587,380 of record NC_073233.2, on the reverse strand, counting down.
CATACAGATGGCGGTGAAGATATTTCCATGTTCATACAGATGGCGTTGTAGATATTTCCATGTTCATACAGATAGCCGTGTAGATATTGGCATGTTCATACCGATAGCGGTGCTGATACTTCCATGTTTATACAGGTAGCGGTGTAGATATTTCCATGTTTATACAGATAGCGGTGTAGATAATTCCATGTTTATACACATAGCGGTGTAGATATTTCCATGTCTATACAGATAGCGGTGTAGATATTTCCATGTTTATGCAGATAGTGGTGTAGATATCTCCATCTTAATACAGATGGCGGTGTAGATATTTAAATGTTCATACAGATGGCGGTGCAGATATTTCGATGTTCATACAGATGGCGGTGTAGATATTTCCATGTTCGTACAGATAGCGGTGTAGTTATTTCCATGTGTAAAGAGATAGCTGTGTAGATATTTCCATGTATTAGCAGATAGTTGTGTAGATATTTCCGTTTTCATGCAGATAGCGGTGTATATACTTCCCTGTTCAAACAGTTAGTGGTGTAGATATTTCCATGTTCATAAAGATAGCGGTGTAGATATTTCCATGTTTATACAGATAGCAGTGAAGATGTATGCATGTTTACACAGATAGCGGTGTAGATATTTCCATGTTCATCCAGATGGCTGTGTAGATATATCCATGTTCATTCAGATAGAGGAGTAGATATTTCCATGTTCATACAGATAGCGGTGCAGATATTTCCATGTTCATCCAGATGGCTGTGTAGATATATCCATGTTCATACTGATGGCGGTGAAGATATTTCCATGTTCATACAGATATCTGTGTAGATATTTCCATGTTCATACAGATAGCGGTGTAGATATTTCCATGTTCATACAGATAGGGGTGTATGTATTTCCATGTTCGTACAGATAGTGGTGTAGATATTTCCATTTTCATGCAGATAGCGGTGTATATATTTCCCTGTTCAAACAGTTAGCGGTGTAGATATTTCCATGTTCATAAAGATAGCGGTGTAGATATTTCCATGTTTATACAGATAGCCGTGAAGATGTATGCATGTTTTCACAGATATCGGTGTAGATATTTCCATGTTCATCCACATGGCTGTGTAGATATATCCATGTTCATACAGATGGCGGTGAAGATATTTCCATGTTCATACAGATAGCGGTGTAGATATTTCCATGTTCATACAGATAGCGGTGTAGATATTTCCATGTTCATACAGATAGCGGTGTATATATTTCCATGTTCATACAGATCGCGGTGTATGTATTTCCATGTTCATACAGATAGCGGTGTAGATATTTCCATGTTCATCCTGATGGCTGTGTAGATATTTCCATGTTCATACAGATAGCCGTGTAAATATTTCCATGTTCATACAGATAGCGGTGTAGATATTTCCATGTTCATCCAGATGGCGGTGTAGATATATCCATGTTCATACAGATGGCGGTGAAGATATTTCCATGTTCATACAGATAGCCGTGTAGATATTGCCATGTTCATACCGATAGCGGTGCTGATACTTCCATGTTTATACAGGTAGCGGTGTACATATTTCCGTGTTTATACAGGTAACGGTGTAGATATTTCCATGTTCATACAGATAGCGGTGTAGATATTTCCATGTTTATACAGATAGCAGTGTAGATATCTCCTTCTTAATACTGATGGCGGTGTAGATATTTATATGTTCATACAGATGGCGGTGCAGATATTTCCATGTTCATACAGATGGTGGTGTAGATATTTCCATGTTTATAGAGATAGCGGTGTAGTTATTTCCATGTGTAAAGAGATAGCTGTGTAGATATTTCCATGTATATGCAGATAGCTGTGTAGATATTTCCATTTTCATGCAGATAGCGGTGTAGATATTTCCATGTTCAAACAGATAGCGGTGTAGATATTTCCATGTTCATACAGATAGCGGTGTGGATATTTCCATGTTTATACAGATTGCGGTGAAGATGTATGCATGTTTACACAGATAGAGGTGTAGATATTTCCATGTTCATACAGATAGCGGTGTAGATATTTCCATGTTCATCCAGACGGCTGTGTAGACATATCCATGTTCATACAGATGGCGGTGAAGATATTTCCATGTTCATACAGATAGTGCTGTAGATATTTCCATGTTCATACAGATAGCGGTGTAGCTATTTCCATGTTCATACAGATAGCGGTGTGGATATTTCCATGTTCATAGAGATAGCGGTGTAGATATTTCCATGTTTATACAGGTAGCGGTGTAGATATTTCCATGTTTATACAGATAGCGGTGAAGATGTATGCATGTTTACACAGATAGCGGTGTAGATATTTTCATGTTCATCCAGATGGCTGTGTAGATATTTCCATGTTCATACAGATAGCGGTGTAGATATTTCCATGTTCATCCAGATGGCTGTGTAGATATATCCATGTTCATACAGATAGCGGTGTAGATATTTCCATGTTCAAAGAGATAGCGGTGTAGATATTTCCATGTTCATACAGATATCAGTGTAGCTATTTCCATGTTCCTACAGATAGCGGTGTAGATATTTCCATGTTCATCCAGATGGCTGTGTAGATATATCCATGTTCATACAGATGGCGGTGAAGATATTTCCATATTCTTACAGATAGCGGTGTAGATATATCCATGTTCATACAGATAGTGGTGTAGATATTTCCATGTTCATACAGATAGCGCTGCAGATATTTCCATGTTCATACAGATAGCGGTGTAGATATTTCCATGTTCATACAGATAGTGGTGTATGTATTTCCATGTTCATACAGATAGTGGTGTAGATATTTCCATTTTCATGCAGATAGCGGTGTATATATTTCCCTGTTCAAACAGTTAGCGGTGTAGATATTTCCATTTTCATAAAGATAGCGGTGTAGATATTTCCATGTTTATACAGATAGCGGTGAAGATGTATGCATGTTTACACAGATAGCGGTGTAGATATTTCCATGTTCATCCACATGGCTGTGTAGATATATCCATGTTCAAACAGATGGCGGTGAAGATATTTCCATGTTCATACAGATAGCGGTGTAGATATTTCCATGTTCATAGAGATAGCGGTGTAGATATTTCCATGTTCATACAGATAGCGGTGTATGTATTTCCATGTTCATACAGATAGCGGTGTAGATATTTCCATGTTCATCCTGATGGCTGTGTACATATTTCCATGTTCATACAGATAGCGGTGTAGATATTTCCATGTTCATACAGATAGCGGTGTAGATATTTCCATGTTCATCCAGATGGCTGTGTACATATATCCATGTTCATACAGATGGCGGTGAAGATATTTCCATGTTCATACAGATGGCGTTGTAGATATTTCCATGTTCATACAGATAGCCGTGTAGATATTGGCATGTTCATACCGATAGCGCTGCTGATACTTCCATGTTTATACAGGTAGCGGTGTACATTTTTCTGTGTTTATACAGGTAGCGGTGTAGATATTTCCATGTTCATACAGATAGCGGTGTAGATATTTCCATGTTTATACAGATAGCGGCGTAGATATCTGCTTCTTAATACAGACGGCAGTGTAGATATTTATATGTTCATACAGATGGCGGTGCAGATATTTCCATTTTCATACAGATGGTGGTGTAGATATTTCCATGTTCAAACAGATAGTGGTGTAGATATTTCCATGTTCATACAGATAGCGGTGTGGATATTTCCATGTTTATACAGATAGCGGTGAATATGTATGCATGTTTACACAGATAGCGGTGTAGATATTTGCATGTTCATACAGATAGCTGTGTAGATATTTCCATGTTCATCCAGACGGCTGTGTAGACATATCCATGTTCATACAGATGGCGGTGAAGATATTTCCATGTTCATACAGATGGCTGTGTAGATATATCCATGTTCATACAGATGACGGTGAAGATTTTTCCATGTTCATACAGATGGCGGTGTAGATATTTCCATGTTCATACAGATAGCGGTGCTGATATTTCCATGTTTATACAGGTAGCAGTGTAGATATTTCCATGTTTATACAGATAGCGGTGTAGATATTTCCATGTTTATACACATAGCGGTGTAGATATTTCCATGTTCATACAGAAAGCGGTGTAGATATCTCCATCTTAATACAGATGACGGTGTAGATATTTATATGTTCATACAGATGGCGGTGCAGATATTTCCATGTTCATACAGATGGCGGTGAAGATATTTCCATGTTCATACAGATGGCGGTGTAGATACTTCCATGTTCATACTGATAGCGGTGCTGATATTTCCATGTTTATACAGGTAGCGGTGTAGATATTTCCATGTTTATACAGATAGCGGTGTAGATATTTCCATGTTTATACACATAGCGGTGTAGATATTTCCATCTTTATACAGATAGCGGTGTAGATATCTCCATCTCATTACAGATGGCGGTGTAGATATTTATATGTTCATTCAGATGGCGGTGCAGATATTTCCATGTTCATACAGATAGCGGTGTAGATATTTCCATGTTCATACAGATAGCGGTGTAGTTATTTCCATGTGTAAAGAGCTGTGTAGATATTCCCATGTATATGCAGATAGCTGTGTAGATATTTCCATTTTCAAGCAGATAGCGGAGTATATACTTCCCTGTTCAATCAGATAGCGGTGTAGATATTTCCGTGTTCATACAGATAGTGGTGTAGATATTTCCATGTTTGTACAGATAGCGGTGTAGATATCTCCATCTTAATACAGATGGCGGTGTAGATATTTATATGTTCATACAGATGGGGGTGCAGATATTTCCATGTTCATACACACGGCGGTGTAGATATTTCCATGTTCATACAGATAGTGGTGCAGTTATTTCCATGTGTAAAGAGATAGCTGTGTAGATATTTCCATGTATATGCAGATAGCTGTGTAGATATTTCCATTTTCATGCAGATAGCGGTGTATATATTTCCCTGTTCAAACAGTTAGCGGTGTAGATATTTCCATGTTCAGAAAGATAGCGGTGTAGATATTTCCATGTTTATACAGATAGCGGTGAAGATGTATGCATGTTGACACAGATAGCGGTGTAGATATTTCCATGTTCATCCAGATGGCTGTGTAGATATATCCATGTTCATTCACATAGCGGTGTAGATATTTCCATCTTCATACAGATAGCGGTGCAGATATTTCCATGTTCATCCATATGGCTGTGTAGATATATCCATGTTCATACATATGGCGGTGAAGATATTTCCATGTTCATACAGATAGCGGTGTAGATATTTCCATGTTCAGATAGCGGTGTAGTTATTTCCATGTTCATACAGATAGCGGTGTAGATATTTCCATGTTTATACAGATAGCGGTGAAGATGAATGCATGTTTACACAGATAGCGGTGTAGATATTTCCATGTTCATCAAGACGGCTGTGTAGACATATCCATGTTCATACAGATGGCGGTGAAGATATTTCCATGTTCATACAGATGGCTGTGTAGATATATCCATGTTCATACAGATGGCGGTGACGATATTTCCATGTTCATACAGACGGCGGTATAGATATTTCCATGTTCATACAGATAGCGGTGCTGATATTTCCATGTTTATACAGGTAGCGGTGTAGATATTTCCATGTTTATACAGATAGCGGTGTAGAAATTTCCATGTTTATACAGATAGCGGTGTAGATATTTCCATGTTTATACAGATAGCGGTGTAGATATCTCCATCTTAATACAGATGGCGGTGTAGATATTTATATGTTCATACAGATGGCGTTGAAGATATTTCCATGTTCATACAGATGGCGGTGTAGAAACTTCCATGTTCATACTGATAGCGGTGCTGATATTTCCATGTTTATACAGGTAGCGGTGTAGATATTTCCATGTTTATACAGATAGCGGTGTAGATATTTCCATGTTTATACACATAGCGGTGTAGATATTTCCATGTTTATACAGATAGCGGTGTAGATATTTCCATGTTTATGCAGATAGTTGTGTAGATATCTCCATCTTAATACAGATGGCGGTGTAGATATTTAAAAGTTCATACAGATGGCTGTGTAGACATATCCATGTTCATACAGATGGCGCAGAAGATATTTCCATGTTCATACAGATAGCGGTGTAGATATTTCCATGTTCATACAGATAGCGGTGTAGATATTTCCATGTTCATACAGATGGCTGTGTAGATATATCCATGTTCCTACAGATGGCGGTGAAGATATTTCCATGTTCATTCAGATGGCGGTGTAGATATTTCCATGTTCATACAGATAGCGGGGCTGATATTTCCATGTTTATACAAGTAGCGGTGTAGATATTTCCATGTTTATACAGATAGCGGTGTAGATATTTCCATGTTTATACACATAGCGGTGTAGATATTTCCATGTTCATACAGATAGCGGTGTATGTATTTCCATTTTCATACCGATAGCGCTGCTGATACTTCCATGTTTATACAGGTAGCGGTGTACATATTTCCGTGTTTATACAGGTAGCGGTGTAGATATTTCCATGTTCATACAGATATCGGTGTGGATATTTCCATGTTTATACAGATAGCGGTGTAGATATCTCCTTCTTAATACAGATGGCGGTGTAGATATTTATATGTTCATACAGATGGCAGTGCAGATATTTCCATGTTCATACAGATGGTGGTGTAGATATTTCCATGTTTATAGAGATAGCGGTGTAGTTATTTCCATGTGCAAAGAGATAGCTGTGTAGATATTTCCATGTATATGCAGATATCTTTGTAGATATTTCCATTTTCATGCAGATAGCGGTGTAGATATTTCCATGTTCAAACAGATAGCGGTGTAGATATTTCCATGTTCATACAGATATCGGTGTGGATATTTCCATGTTTTTACAGATAGCGGTGAAGATGTATACATGTTTACACAGATAGCGGTGTAGATATTGTCATGTTAATACAGATAGCTGTGTAGATATTTCCATGTTCATCCAGACGGCTGTGTAGACATATCCATGTTCATACAGATGGCGGTGAAGATATTTCCATGTTCATACAGATGGCTGTGTATATATATCCATGTTCATACAGATGGCGGTGAAGATTTTTCCATGTTCATACAGATGGCGGTGTAGATATTTCAATGTTCATACAGGTAGCAGTGTAGATATTTCCATGTTTATACAGATAGCGGTGTAGATATTTCCATGTTTATACACATAGCGGTGTAGATATTTCCATGTTTATACAGATAGCGGTGTAGATATCTCCATCTTAATACAGATGGCGGTGTAGATATTTATATGTTCATACAGATGGCGGTGCAGATATTTCCATGTTCATACAGATGGCGGTGAAGATATTTCCATGTTCATACAGATGGCGGTGTAGATACTTCCATGTTCTTACTGATAGCGGTGCTGGTATTTCCATGTTTATACAGGTAGCGGTGTAGATATTTCCATGTTTATACAGATAGCGGTGTAGGTATTTCCATGTTTATACACATAGCAGTGTAGATATTTCCATGTTTATGCAGATGGTGGTGTAGATATCTCCATCTTAATACAGATGGCGGTGTAGATATTTAAATGTTCATACAGATGGCGGTGCAGATATTTCCATGTTCATACAGATGGCGGTGTAGATATTTCCATGTTCATAGAGATAGCGGTGTAGTTATTTCCATGTGTAAAGAGATAGCTGTGTAGGCATTTCCATGTATATGCAGATAGCTGTGTAGATATTTCCGTTTTCATGCAGATAGCGGTGTATATATTTCCCTGTTCAAACAGTTAGCAGTGTAGATATTTCCATGTTCATAAAGATAGCAGTGTAGATATTTCCATGTTTATACAGATAGCGGTGAAGATGCATGCATGTTTACACAGATAGCGGTGTAGATATTTCCATGTTCATCCAGATGGCTGTGTAGATATATCCATGTTCATACAGATAGCGGTGTAGATATTTCCATGTTCATACAGATAGCGGTGCAGATATTTCCATGTTCATCCAGATGGCTGTGTAGATATAACCATGTTCATACAGATGGCGGTGAAGATATTTCCATGTTCATACAGATGGCGGTGTAGATATTTCCATGTTCATACAGAGAGCGGTGTAGATATTTCCATGTTCATACAGATAGCGGTGTATGTATTTCCATGTTCATACAGATAGCGGTGTAGATATTTCCATCTTCATCCAGATGGCTGTGTAGCTATTTCCATGTTCATACAGATAGTGGTGTAGATATTTCCATGTTCATACAGATAGCGGTGTAGATATTTCCATGTTCATACAGACAGCCGTGTAGATATTGCCATGTTCATACCGATTGCGGGGCTGATACTTCCATGTTTATACAGGTAGCGGTGTACATATTTCCGTGTTTAAACAGGTAGCGGTGTAGATATTTCCATGTTCATACAGATAGCGGTGTAGATATTTCCATGTTTATACAGATAGCGGTGTAGATATCTCCTTCTTAATACAGATGGCGGTATAGATATTTATATGTTCTTACAGATGGCGGTGCAGATATTTCCATGTTCATACAGATGGTGGTGTAGATATTTCCATGTTTATAGTGATAGCGGTGTAGTTATTTCCATGGGCAAAGAGATAGCTGTGTTGATATTTCCATGTATATGCAGATAGCTGTGTAGATATTTCCATTTTCATGCAGATAGCGGTGTAGATATTTCAATGTTCAAACAGATAGCGGTGTGGATATTTCCATGTTTATACAGATAGCGGTGAAGATGTATGCATGTTTACACAGATAGTGGTGTAGATATTTCCATGTTCATTCAGATAGCGGTGTAGATATTTCCATGTTCATCCAGACGGCTGTGTAGACATATCCATGTTCATACAGATGGCGGTGAAGATATCTCCATGTTCATACAGATGGCTGTGTACATATATCCATGTTCATACAGATGGGGGTGAAGATTTTTCCATGTTAATACACATGGCCGTGTAGATATTTCCATGTTCATGCAGATAGCGGTACTGATATTTCCATGTTTATACAGGTAGCAGTGTAGATATTTCCATGTTTATACAGATAGCGGTGTAGATATTTCCATGTTTATACACATAGCAGTGTAGATATTTCCATGTTTATACAGATAGCGGTGTAGATATCTCCATCTTAATACAGATGGCGGTGTAGATATTTATATGTTCATACAGATGGCGGTGCAGATATTTCCATGTTCATACAGATGGCGGTGAAGATATTTCCATGTTCATACAGATGGCGGTGTAGATACTTCCATGTTCATACTGATAGCGGTGCTGATATTTCCATGTTTATACAGGTAGCGGTGTAGATATTTCCATGTTTATGCAGATAACGGTGTAGATATTTCCATGTTTATACACATAGCGGTGTAGATATTTCCATGTTTATACAGATAGCGGTGTAGATAACTCCATCTTGATACAGATGGCGGTGTAGATATTTATATGTTCATTCAGATGGCGGTGCAGATATTTCCATGTTCATACAGATGGCGGTGTAGATATTTCCATGTTCATACAGATAGCGGTGTAGTTATTTCCATGTGTAAAGAGATAGCTGTGTAGATATTTCCATGTATATACAGATAGCTGTGTAGACATTTCCATTTACCTGAAGATAGCGGTGTATATATTTCCCTGTTCAAACAGGTAGCGGTGCAGATATTTCCATGTTCATAAAGATAGCAGTGTAGATAATTCCATGTTTATACAGATAGCGGTGAAGATGTATGCATGTTTACACAGATAGCGGTGTAGATATTACCATGTTCATCCAGATGGCTGTGTAGATATATCCATGTTCATACAGATAGCGGTGTAGATATTTCCATGTTCATACGGATAGCGTTGCAGATATTTCCATGTTCATCCAGATGGCTGTGTAGATATATCCATGTTCATACAGATGGCGGTGAAGATATTTCCATGTTCATACAGATAGCGGTGTAGATATTTCCATTTTCATACAGATAGCGGTGCAGATATTTCCATGTTCATACTGATAGCTTTGTATGTATTTCCATGTTCATACAGATAGCAGTGTAGATATTTCCATGTTCATCCAGATGGCTGTGTAGATATATCCATGTTCATACAGATAGCGGTGTAGATATTTCCATGTTCATCCAGATGGCTGTGTAGCTATTTCCATGTTCATACAGATAGTGGTGTAGATATTTCCATGTTCATACAGATAGCGGTGTAGATATTTCCATGTTCATACAGATAGCCGTGTAGATATTTCCATGTTCATACCGATAGCGGTGCTGATACTTCCATGTTTATACAGGTAGTGGTGTACATATTTCCGTGTTTATACAGGTAGCGGTGTAGATATTTCCATGTTCATACAGATAGCGGTGTAGATATTTCCATGTTTATACAGATAGCAGTGTAGATATCTCCTTCTTAATACAGATGGCGGTGTAGATATTTATATGTTCATACAGATGGCGGTGCAGATATTTCCATGTTCATACAGATGGTGGTGCAGATATTTCCATGTTTATAGAGATAGCGGTGTAGTTATTTCCATGTGCAAAGAGATAGCTGTGTAGATATTTCCATGTATATACAGATAGCTGTGTAGATATTTCCATTTGCATGCAGATAGCGGTGTAGATATTTCCATGTTCAAACAGATAGCGGTGTAGATATTTCCATGTTCATACAGATAGCGTTGTGGATATTTCCATGTTTATACAGATAGCGGTGAAGATGTATGCATGTTTACACAGATAGCGGTGTAGATATTTCAATGTTCATACAGATAGCGGTGTATGTATTTCCATGGTCATACAGATAGCGGTGTAGATATTTCCATGTTCATCCAGATGGCTGTGTAGATATATCCATGTTCATACAGATAGCGGTGTAGATATTTCCATGTTCATCCAGATGGCTGTGTAGCTATTTCCATGTTCATACAGATAGTGGTGTAGATATTTCCATGTTCATACAGATAGCGGTGTAGATATTTCCATGTTCATACAGATAGCCGTGTAGATATTGCCATGTTCATACCGATAGCGGTGCTGATACTTCAATGTTTATACAGGTAGCGGTGTACATATTTCCGTGTTTATACAGGTAGCGGTGTAGATATTTCCATGTTCATACAGATAGCGGTGTAGATATTTCCATGTTTATACAGATAGCGGTGTAGATGTCTCATTCTTAATACAGATGGCGGTGTAGATATTTATATGTTCATACAGATGGCGGTGGAGATATTTCCATGTTCATACAGATAGCGGTGTGGATATTTCCATGTTTATACAGATAGCGGTGTAGTTATTTCCATGTGCAAAGAGATAGCTGTGTAGATATTTCCATGTATATGCAGATAGCTGTGTAGATATTTCCATTTTCAAGCAGATAGCGGTGTAGATATTTCCGTGTTCAAACTGATAGCGGTGTAGATATTTCCATGTTCATACAGATAGCGGTGTGGATATTTCCATGTTTATACAGATAGCGGTGAAGATGCATGCATGTTTACACAGATAGCGGTGTAGATATTTCCATGTTCATACAGATAGCGGTGTAGATATTTCCATGTTCATCCAGACGGCTGTGTAGACATATCCATGTTCATACAGATGGCGGTGAAGATATTTCCATGTTCATACAGATGGCTGTGTAGATATATCCAGGTTCATAGAGATGGCGGTGAAGATTTTTCCATGTTCATGCAGAAGCGGTGTAGATATTTCCATGTTCATACAGATAGCGGTGCTGATATTTCCATGTTTATACAGGTAGCAGTGTAGATATTTCCATGTTTATACAGATAGCGGTGTAGATATTTCCATGTTTATACACATAGCGGTGTAGATATTTCCATGTTTATACAGATAGCGTGTAGATATCTCCATCTTAATACAGATGGCGGTGTAGATATTTATATGTTCATACAGATGGCGGTGCAGATATTTCCATGTTCTTACAGATGGCGGTGAAGATATTTCCATGTTCATACAGATGGCGGTGTAGATACTTCCATGTTCATACTGATAGCGGTGCTGATATTTCCATGTTTATACAGGTAGCGGTGTAGATATTTCCATGTTTATACATATAGCGGTGTAGATATTTCCATGTTTATACACATAGCGGTGTAGATATTTCCATGTTTATACAGATAGCGGTGTAGATATTTCCATCTTAATACAGATGGCTGTGTAGGTATTTATATGTACATTCAGATGGCGGTGGAGATATTTCCATGTTCATACAGATGGCGGTGTAGATATTTCCATGTTCATACAGATAGCGGTGTAGTTATATTCCATGTGTAAAGAGATAGCTGTGTAGATATTTCCATGTATATGCAGACAGCTGTGTAGACATTTCCATTTTCATGCAGATAGCGGTGTATATATTTCCCTGTTCAAACAGTTAGCGGTGTAGATATTTCCATGTTCATAAAGATAGCAGTGTAGATATTTCCATGTTTATACAGAAAGCGGTGAAGATGTATGCATGTTTACACAGATAGCGGTGTAGATATTTCCATGTTCATCCAGATGGCTCTGTAGATATATCCATGTTCATACAGATAGCGGTGTAGATATTTCCATGTTCATACAGATAGCGGTGCAGATATTTCCATGTTCATCCAGAGGGCTGTGTAGATATATCCATGTTCATACAGATGGCGGCGAAGATATTTCCATGTTCATACAGATAGCGGTGTATGTATTTCCATGTTCATACAGATAGCGGTGTAGATATTTCCATGTTCATACAGATGGCGGTGTAGTTTTTCCATGTTCATAGGGATGGCGGTGTAGATATTTCCATATTTATAGAGATAGCGGTGTAGTTATTTCCATGTTCCTGGAGATAGTGGTGTAGATATTTCCATGTATATACAGATAGCTTTGTACATATTTCCATGTTCAGACAGATAGCGGTGTCGATATTTCCAAGTTCATACGGGTGGCGGTGTAGATATTTCCTTGTTCGTACAGATGGCGTTGTAGATATTTCCATGTTTATAGAGATACCGTTGTAGATATTTCCATGTTTATACTGACAGCGGTATAGCTATTTCCATGTTTCTACTGATGGTGGTGTAGATATTTCCAAGTTTATAGAGATAGCACTATAGACATTTCCATGTTTACCCAGATAGCGTTGTAAATATTTACATGTTTATAGATATTGCGGTGTAGTTATTTCCATGTTTATACAGATAGCGGTGTAGATATCTCCATCTTAATACGGATGGCGGTGTAGATATTTATATGTTCATACAGATGGCGGTGCAGATATTTCCATGTTCATACAGATGGCGGTGTAGATATTTCCATGTTCATACAGATAGCGGTGTAGATATTTCCAGGTTCATACAGATAGCGGTGTAGATATTGCCATGCTTATACAGATTGCGGTGAATATGTATGCATGTTTACACATCTATCGGTGAAGATATTTCCATGTTCATAGAGATAGCGGTAAAGATATTTCCATGTTCATCCAGATGGCTGTGTAGATATATCCAAGTTCATACAGATAGCGGTGTAGATATTTCCATGTTCATCGAGATGTCTGTGTAGATATATCCATGTTCATACAGATGGCGGTGAAGATATTTCCATGTTCATACAGATATCGGTGTAGATATTTCCACGTTAATACAGATAGCGGTGTAGTTATTTCCATGTTCATACCGATAGCGGTGTATGTATTTCCATGTTCATACAGATAGCGGTGTAGATATTTCCATGTTCATCCAGATGGCTGTGTAGATATATCCATGTTCATACAGATAGCAGTGTAGATATTTCCATGTTCATCCAGATGGCTGTGTAGCTATTTCCATGTTCATACAGATAGTGGTGTAGATATTTCCATGTTCATACAGATAGCGGTGTAGATATTTCCATGTTCATACAGATAGCCGTGTAGATATTGCCATGTTCATACCGATAGCGGTGCTGATACTTCCATGTTTATACAGGTAGCGGTGTACATATTTCCGTGTTTATACAGGTAGCGGTGTAGATATTTCCATGTTCATACAGATAGCGGTGTAGATATTTCCATGTTTATACACATAGCGGTGTAGATATCTCATTCTTAATACAGATGTCGGTGTAGATATTTATATGTTCATACAGATGGCGGTGCAGATATTTCCATGTTCATACAGATGGCTGTGTAGATATATCCATGTTCATACAGATGGCGGTGAAGATTTTTCCATGTTCATACAGATGGCGGTGTAGATATTTCCATGTTCATACAGATAGCGGTGCTGATATTTCCATGTTTATACAGGTATCAGTGTAGATATTTCCATGTTTATACAGATAGCGGTGTAGATATTTCCATGTTTATACACATAGCGGTGTAGATATTTCCATGTTTATACAGATAGCGGTGTAGATATCTCCATCTTAATACAGATGGCGGTGTAGATATTTATATGTTCATCCAGACGGCTGTGTAGACATATCCATGTTCATACAGATGGCGGTGAAGATATTTCCATGTTCATACAGATGGCTGTGTAGATATATCCATGTTCATACAGATGGCGGTGAAGATTTTTCCATGTTCATACAGATGGCGGTGTAGATATTTCCATGTTCATACAGATAGCGGTGCTGATATTTCCATGTTTATACAGGTAGCAGTGTAGATATTTCCATGTTTATACAGATAGCGGTGTAGATATTTCCATGTTTATACACATAGCGGTGTAGATATTTCCATGTTTATACAGATAGCGGTGTAGATATCTCCATCTTAATACAGATGGCGGTGTAGATATTTATATGTTCATACAGATGGCGGTGCAGATATTTCCATGTTCATACAGATGGTGGTGAAGATATTTCCATGTTCATACAGATGGCGGTGTAGGTACTTCCATGTTCATACTGATAGCGGTGCTGATATTTCCATGTTTATACAGGTAGCGTTGTAGATATTTCCATGTTTATACAGATAGCGGTGTAGATATTTCCATGTTTATACACATAGCGGTGTAGATATTTCCATGTTCATACAGATAGCGGTGTAGATATTTCCATGTTCATACAGATAGCCGTGTATGTATTTTCATGTTCATACAGATAGCGGTGTAGATATTTCCATGTTCATCCAGATGGCTGTGTAGATATATTCATGTTCATACTGATAGCGGTGTAGATATTTCCATGTTCATCCAGATGGCTGTGTAGCTATTTCCATGTTCATACAGATAGTGGTGTAGATATTTCCATGTTCATACAGATAGCGGTGTAGATATTTCCATGTTCATACAGATAGCCGTGTAGATATTGCCCTGTTCATACCGATAGCGGTGCTGATACTTTCATGTTTATACAGGTAGCGGTGTACATATTTCCGTGTTTATACAGGTAGCGGTGTAGATATTTCCATGTTCATACAGATAGCGGTGTAGATATTTCCATGTTTATACAGATAGCGGTGTAGATATCTCCTTCTTAATAAAGATGGCGGTGTAGAAGTTTATATGTTCATACAGATGGCGGTGAAGATTTTTCCATGTTCATACAGATGGCGGTGTAGATATTTCCATGTTCATACAGATAGCGGTGCTGATATTTCCATGTTTATACAGGTAGCAGTGTAGATATTTCCATGTTTATACAGATAGCGGTGTAGATATTTCCATGTTCATGCTGATAGCGGTGCTGATATTTCCATGTTTATACAGGTAGCGGTGTAGATATTTCCATGTTTATACAGATAGCGGTGTAGATATTTCCATGTTTATACAGATAGCGGTGTAGATATTTCCATGTTTATACAGATAGCGGTGTAGATATCTCCATCTTAATACAGATGGCGGTGTAGATATTTATATGTTCATTCAGATGGCTGTGCAGATATTTCCATGTTCCTACAGATGGCGGTGTAGATATTTCCAAGTTCATACAGATAGCGGTGTAGTTATTTCCATGTGTAAAGAGATAGCTGTGTAGATATTTCCAAGTAAATGCAGATAGCTGTGTAGACATTTCCATTTTCATGCAGATATCGGTGTATATATTTCCCTGTTCAAACAGTTAGCGGTGTAGATATTTCCATGTTCATATAGATAGCAGTGTAGATATTTCCATGTTTATACAGATAGCGGTGAAGATGTATGCATGTTTACACAGATAGCGGTGTAGATATTTCCATGTTCATCCAGATGTTTGTGTAGATATATCCATGTTCATACAGATAGCGGTGTAGATATTTCCATGTTCATACAGATAGCGGTGCAGATATTTCCATGTTCATCCAGATGGCTGTGTAGATATATCCATGTTCATACAGATGGCGGTGAAGATATTTCCATGTTCATACAGATAGAGGTGTAGATATTTCCATGTTCATACAGATAGCGGTGTAGATATTTCCATGTTCATACAGATAGCCGTGTATGTATTTCCATGTTCATACAGATAGCGGTGTAGTTTTTCCATGTTCATAGGGATGGCGGTGTAGATATTTCCATATTTATAGAGATAGCGGTGTAGTTATTTCCATGTTCCTGGAGATAGCGGTGTAGATATTTCCATGTATATACAGATAGCTTTGTACATATTTCCATGTTCAGACAGATAGCTGTGTCGATATTTCCAAGTTCATATGGGTGGCGGTGTAGATATTTGCTTGTTCGTACAGATGGCGTTGTAGATATTTCCATGTTTATAGAGATAGCGTTGTAGATATTTCCATGTTTATACTGACAGCGGTATAGCTATTTCCATGTTTCTACTGATGGTGGTGTAGATATTTCCAAGTTTATAGAGATAGCACTATAGACATTTCCATGTTTACCCAGATAGCGTTGTAAATATTTACATGTTTATAGATATTGCGGTGTAGTTATTTCCATGTTTATACAGATAGCGGTGTAGATATCTCCATCTTAATACGGATGGCGGTGTAGATATTTATATGTTCATACAGATGGCGGTGCAGATATTTCCATGTTCATACAGATGGCGGTGTAGATATTTCCATGTTCATACAGATAGCGGTGTAGATATTTCCAGGTTCATACAGATAGCGGTGTAGATATTGCCATGCTTATACAGATTGCGGTGAATATGTATGCATGTTTACACATCTATCGGTGAAGATATTTCCATGTTCATAGAGATAGCGGTAAAGATATTTCCATGTTCATCCAGATGGCTGTGTAGATATATCCAAGTTCATACAGATAGCGGTGTAGATATTTCCATGTTCATCGAGATGTCTGTGTAGATATATCCATGTTCATACAGATGGCGGTGAAGATATTTCCATGTTCATACAGATAGCGGTGTAGATATTTCCACGTTAATACAGATAGCGGTGTAGTTATTTCCATGTTCATACCGATAGCGGTGTATGTATTTCCATGTTCATACAGATAGCGGTGTAGATATTTCCATGTTCATCCACATGGCTGTGTAGATATATCCATGTTCATACAGATAGCAGTGTAGATATTTCCACGTTCATCCAGATGGCTGTGTAGATATTTCCATGTTCATACAGATAGTGGTGTAGATATTTCCAAGTTCATACAGATAGCGGTGTAGATATTTCCATGTTCATACAGATAGCCGTATAGATATTGCCATGTTCATACCGATAGCGGTGCTGATACTTCCATGTTTATACAGGTAGCGGTGTACATATTTCCGTGTTTATACAGGTAGCGGTGTAGATATTTCCATGTTCATACAGATAGCGGTGTAGATATTTCCATGTTTATACAGATAGCGGTGTAGATATCTCATTCTTAATACAGATGGCGGTGTAGATATTTATATGTTCATACAGATGGCGGTGCAGATATTTCCATGTTCATACAGATGGCTGTGTAGATATATCCATGTTCATACAGATGGCGGTGAAGGTTTTTCCATGTTCATACAGATGGCGGTGTAGATATTTCCATGTTCATACAGATAGCGGTGCTGATATTTCCATGTTTATACAGGTATCAGTGTAGATATTTCCATGTTTATACAGATAGCGGTGTAGATATTTCCATGTTTATACACATAGCGGTGTAGATATTTCCATGTTTATACAGATAGCGGTGTAGATATCTCCATCTTAATACAGATGGCGGTGTAGATATTTATATGTTCATCCAGACGGCTGTGTAGACATATCCATGTTCATACAGATGGCGGTGAAGATATTTCCATGCTCATACAGATGGCTGTGTAGATATATCCATGTTCATACAGATGGCGGTGAAGATTTTTCCATGTTCATACAGATGGCGGTGTAGATATTTCCATGTTCATACAGATAGCGGTGCTGATATTTCCATGTTTATACAGGTAGCAGTGTAGATATTTCCATGTTTATACAGATAGCGGTGTAGATATTTCCATGTTTATACACATAGCGGTGTAGATATTTCCATGTTTAAGCAGATAGCGGTGTAGATATCTCCATCTTAATACAGATGGCGGTGTAGATATTTATATGTTCATGCAGATGGCGGTGCAGATATTTCCATGTTCATACAGATGGCGGTGAAGATATTTCCATGTTCATACAGATGGCGGTGTAGATACTTCCATGTTCATACTGATAGCGGTGCTGATATTTCCATGTTTATACAGGTAGCGGTGTAGATATTTCCATGTTTATACAGATAGCGGTGTAGATATTTCCATGTTTATACACATAGCGGTGTAGATATTTCCATGTTCATACAGATAGCGGTATAGATATTTCCATGTTCATACAGATAGCGGTGTATGTATTTCCATGTTCATACAGATAGCGGTGTAGATATTTCCATGTTCATCCAGATGGCTGTGTAGATATATCCAGGTTCATACAGATAGCGGTGTAGATATTTCCATGTTCATCCAGATGGCTGTGTAGCTATTTCCATGTTCATACAGATAGTGGTGTAGATATTTCCATGTTCATACAGATAGCGGTGTAGATATTTCCATGTTCATACAGATAGCCGTGTAGATATTGCCCTGTTCATACCAATAGCGGTGCTGATACTTTCATGTTTATACAGGTAGCGGTGTACATATTTCCGTGTTTATACAGGTAGCGGTGTAGATATTTCCATGTTCATACAGATAGCGGTGTAGATATTTCCATGTTTATACAGATAGCGGTGTAGATATCTCCTTCTTAATAAAGATGGCGGTGTAGAAGTTTATATGTTCATGCAGATGGAGGTGAAGATTTTTCCATGTTCATACAGATGGCGGTGTAGATATTTCCATGTTCATACAGATAGCGGTGCTGATATTTCCATGTTTATACAGGTAGCAGTGTAGATATTTCCATGTTTATACAGATAGCGGTGTAGATATTTCCATGTTTATACACATAGCGGTGTAGATATTTCCATGTTTATACAGATAGCGGTGTAGATATCTCCATCTTAATACAGATGGCGGTGTAGATATTTATATGTTCATACAGATGGCGGTGCAGATATTTCCATGTTCATACAGATGGCGGTGAAGATATTTCCATGCTCATACAGATGGCTGTGTAGATACTTCCATGTTCATACTGATAGCGGTGCTGATATTTCCATGTTTATACAGGTAGCGGTGTAGATATTTCCATGTTTATACAGATAGCGGTGTAGATATTTCCATGTTTATACAGATAGCGGTGTAGATATTTCCATGTTTATACAGATAGCGGTGTAGATATCTCCATCTTAATACAGATGGCGGTGTAGATATTTATATGTTCATTCAGATGGCTGTGCAGATATTTCCATGTTCCTACAGACGGCGGTGTAGATATTTCCATGTTCATACAGATAGCGGTGTAGTTATTTCCATGTGTAAAGAGATAGCTGTGTAGATATTTCCAAGTAAATGCAGATAGCTGTGTAGACATTTCCATTTTCATGCAGATATCGGTGTATATATTTCCCTGTTCAAACAGTTAGCGGTGTAGATATTTCCATGTTCATAAAGATAGCAGTGTAGATATTTCCATGTTTATACAGATAGCGGTGAAGATGTATGCATGTTTACACAGATAGCGGTGTAGATATTTCCATGTTCATCCAGATGTTTGTGTAGATATATCCATGTTCATGCAGATTGCGGTGTAGATATTTCCATGTTCATACAGATAGCGGTGCAGATATTTCCATGTTCATCCAGATGGCTGTGTAGATATATCCATGTTCATACAGATGGCGGTGAAGATATTTCCAGGTTCATACAGATAGCGGTGTAGATATTTCCATGTTCATACAGATAGCGGTGTAGGTATTTCCATGTTCATACAGATAGCCGTGTATGTATTTCCATGTTCATACAGATAGCGGTGTAGATATTTCCATGTTCATCCAGATGGCTGTGTAGATATATCCATGTTCATACAGATAGCGGTGTAGATATTTCCATGTTCATCCAGATGGCTGTGTAGCTATTTCCATGTTCATACAGATAGTGGTGTAGATATTTCCATGTTCATACAGATAGCGGTGTAGATATTTCCATGTTCATACAGATAGCCGTGTAGATATTGCCCTGTTCATACCGATAGCGGTGCTGATACTTTCATGTTTATACAGGTAGCGGTGTACATATTTCCGTGTTTATACAGGTAGCGGTGTAGATATTTCCATGTTTATACACATAGCGGTGTAGATATTTCCATGTTTATACAGATAGCGTGTAGATATCTCCATCTTAATACAGATGGCGGTGTAGATATTTATATGTTCATACAGATGGCGGTGCAGATATTTCCATGTTCTTACAGATGGCGGTGAAGATATTTCCATGTTCATACAGATGGCGGTGTAGATACTTCCATGTTCATACTGATAGCGGTGCTGATATTTCCATGTTTATACAGGTAGCGGTGTAGATATTTCCATGTTTATACATATAGCGGTGTAGATATTTCCATGTTTATACACATAGCGGTGTAGATATTTCCATGTTTATACAGATAGCGGTGTAGATATTTCCATCTTAATACAGATGGCTGTGTAGGTATTTATATGTACATTCAGATGGCGGTGGAGATATTTCCATGTTCATACAGATGGCGGTGTAGATATTTCCATGTTCATACAGATAGCGGTGTAGTTATATTCCATGTGTAAAGAGATAGCTGTGTAGACATTTCCATGTATATGCAGACAGCTGTGTAGACATTTCCATTTTCATGCAGATAGCGGTGTATATATTTCCCTGTTCAAACAGTTAGCGGTGTAGATATTTCCATGTTCATAAAGATAGCAGTGTAGATATTTCCATGTTTATACAGAAAGCGGTGAAGATGTATGCATGTTTACACAGATAGCGGTGTAGATATTTCCATGTTCATCCAGATGGCTCTGTAGATATATCCATGTTCATACAGATAGCGGTGTAGATATTTCCATGTTCATACAGATAGCGGTGCAGATATTTCCATGTTCATCCAGAGGGCTGTGTAGATATATCCATGTTCATACAGATGGCGGCGAAGATATTTCCATGTTCATACAGATAGCGGTGTATGTATTTCCATGTTCATACAGATAGCGGTGTAGATATTTCCATGTTCATACAGATGGCGGTGTAGTTTTTCCATGTTCATAGGGATGGCGGTGTAGATATTTCCATATTTATAGAGATAGCGGTGTAGTTATTTCCATGTTCCTGGAGATAGTGGTGTAGATATTTCCATGTATATACAGATAGCTTTGTACATATTTCCATGTTCAGACAGATAGCGGTGTCGATATTTCCAAGTTCATACGGGTGGCGGTGTAGATATTTCCTTGTTCGTACAGATGGCGTTGTAGATATTTCCATGTTTATAGAGATACCGTTGTAGATATTTCCATGTTTATACTGACAGCGGTATAGCTATTTCCATGTTTCTACTGATGGTGGTGTAGATATTTCCAAGTTTATAGAGATAGCACTATAGACATTTCCATGTTTACCCAGATAGCGTTGTAAATATTTACATGTTTATAGATATTGCGGTGTAGTTATTTCCATGTTTATACAGATAGCGGTGTAGATATCTCCATCTTAATACGGATGGCGGTGTAGATATTTATATGTTCATACAGATGGCGGTGCAGATATTTCCATGTTCATACAGATGGCGGTGTAGATATTTCCATGTTCATACAGATAGCGGTGTAGATATTTCCAGGTTCATACAGATAGCGGTGTAGATATTGCCATGCTTATACAGATTGCGGTGAATATGTATGCATGTTTACACATCTATCGGTGAAGATATTTCCATGTTCATAGAGATAGCGGTAAAGATATTTCCATGTTCATCCAGATGGCTGTGTAGATATATCCAAGTTCATACAGATAGCGGTGTAGATATTTCCATGTTCATCGAGATGTCTGTGTAGATATATCCATGTTCATACAGATGGCGGTGAAGATATTTCCATGTTCATACAGATATCGGTGTAGATATTTCCACGTTAATACAGATAGCGGTGTAGTTATTTCCATGTTCATACCGATAGCGGTGTATGTATTTCCATGTTCATACAGATAGCGGTGTAGATATTTCCATGTTCATCCAGATGGCTGTGTAGATATATCCATGTTCATACAGATAGCAGTGTAGATATTTCCATGTTCATCCAGATGGCTGTGTAGCTATTTCCATGTTCATACAGATAGTGGTGTAGATATTTCCATGTTCATACAGATAGCGGTGTAGATATTTCCATGTTCATACAGATAGCCGTGTAGATATTGCCATGTTCATACCGATAGCGGTGCTGATACTTCCATGTTTATACAGGTAGCGGTGTACATATTTCCGTGTTTATACAGGTAGCGGTGTAGATATTTCCATGTTCATACAGATAGCGGTGTAGATATTTCCATGTTTATACACATAGCGGTGTAGATATCTCATTCTTAATACAGATGTCGGTGTAGATATTTATATGTTCATACAGATGGCGGTGCAGATATTTCCATGTTCATACAGATGGCTGTGTAGATATATCCATGTTCATACAGATGGCGGTGAAGATTTTTCCATGTTCATACAGATGGCGGTGTAGATATTTCCATGTTCATACAGATAGCGGTGCTGATATTTCCATGTTTATACAGGTATCAGTGTAGATATTTCCATGTTTATACAGATAGCGGTGTAGATATTTCCATGTTTATACACATAGCGGTGTAGATATTTCCATGTTTATACAGATAGCGGTGTAGATATCTCCATCTTAATACAGATGGCGGTGTAGATATTTATATGTTCATCCAGACGGCTGTGTAGACATATCCATGTTCATACAGATGGCGGTGAAGATATTTCCATGTTCATACAGATGGCTGTGTAGATATATCCATGTTCATACAGATGGCGGTGAAGATTTTTCCATGTTCATACAGATGGCGGTGTAGATATTTCCATGTTCATACAGATAGCGGTGCTGATATTTCCATGTTTATACAGGTAGCAGTGTAGATATTTCCATGTTTATACAGATAGCGGTGTAGATATTTCCATGTTTATACACATAGCGGTGTAGATATTTCCATGTTTATACAGATAGCGGTGTAGATATCTCCATCTTAATACAGATGGCGGTGTAGATATTTATATGTTCATACAGATGGCGGTGCAGATATTTCCATGTTCATACAGATGGTGGTGAAGATATTTCCATGTTCATACAGATGGCGGTGTAGGTACTTCCATGTTCATACTGATAGCGGTGCTGATATTTCCATGTTTATACAGGTAGCGTTGTAGATATTTCCATGTTTATACAGATAGCGGTGTAGATATTTCCATGTTTATACACATAGCGGTGTAGATATTTCCATGTTCATACAGATAGCGGTGTAGATATTTCCATGTTCATACAGATAGCCGTGTATGTATTTTCATGTTCATACAGATAGCGGTGTAGATATTTCCATGTTCATCCAGATGGCTGTGTAGATATATTCATGTTCATACTGATAGCGGTGTAGATATTTCCATGTTCATCCAGATGGCTGTGTAGCTATTTCCATGTTCATACAGATAGTGGTGTAGATATTTCCATGTTCATACAGATAGCGGTGTAGATATTTCCATGTTCATACAGATAGCCGTGTAGATATTGCCCTGTTCATACCGATAGCGGTGCTGATACTTTCATGTTTATACAGGTAGCGGTGTACATATTTCCGTGTTTATACAGGTAGCGGTGTAGATATTTCCATGTTCATACAGATAGCGGTGTAGATATTTCCATGTTTATACAGATAGCGGTGTAGATATCTCCTTCTTAATAAAGATGGCGGTGTAGAAGTTTATATGTTCATACAGATGGCGGTGAAGATTTTTCCATGTTCATACAGATGGCGGTGTAGATATTTCCATGTTCATACAGATAGCGGTGCTGATATTTCCATGTTTATACAGGTAGCAGTGTAGATATTTCCATGTTTATACAGATAGCGGTGTAGATATTTCCATGTTCATGCTGATAGCGGTGCTGATATTTCCATGTTTATACAGGTAGCGGTGTAGATATTTCCATGTTTATACAGATAGCGGTGTAGATATTTCCATGTTTATACAGATAGCGGTGTAGATATTTCCATGTTTATACAGATAGCGGTGTAGATATCTCCATCTTAATACAGATGGCGGTGTAGATATTTATATGTTCATTCAGATGGCTGTGCAGATATTTCCATGTTCCTACAGATGGCGGTGTAGATATTTCCAAGTTCATACAGATAGCGGTGTAGTTATTTCCATGTGTAAAGAGATAGCTGTGTAGATATTTCCAAGTAAATGCAGATAGCTGTGTAGACATTTCCATTTTCATGCAGATATCGGTGTATATATTTCCCTGTTCAAACAGTTAGCGGTGTAGATATTTCCATGTTCATATAGATAGCAGTGTAGATATTTCCATGTTTATACAGATAGCGGTGAAGATGTATGCATGTTTACACAGATAGCGGTGTAGATATTTCCATGTTCATCCAGATGTTTGTGTAGATATATCCATGTTCATACAGATAGCGGTGTAGATATTTCCATGTTCATACAGATAGCGGTGCAGATATTTCCATGTTCATCCAGATGGCTGTGTAGATATATCCATGTTCATACAGATGGCGGTGAAGATATTTCCATGTTCATACAGATAGAGGTGTAGATATTTCCATGTTCATACAGATAGCGGTGTAGATATTTCCATGTTCATACAGATAGCCGTGTATGTATTTCCATGTTCATACAGATAGCGGTGTAGTTTTTCCATGTTCATAGGGATGGCGGTGTAGATATTTCCATATTTATAGAGATAGCGGTGTAGTTATTTCCATGTTCCTGGAGATAGCGGTGTAGATATTTCCATGTATATACAGATAGCTTTGTACATATTTCCATGTTCAGACAGATAGCTGTGTCGATATTTCCAAGTTCATATGGGTGGCGGTGTAGATATTTGCTTGTTCGTACAGATGGCGTTGTAGATATTTCCATGTTTATAGAGATAGCGTTGTAGATATTTCCATGTTTATACTGACAGCGGTATAGCTATTTCCATGTTTCTACTGATGGTGGTGTAGATATTTCCAAGTTTATAGAGATAGCACTATAGACATTTCCATGTTTACCCAGATAGCGTTGTAAATATTTACATGTTTATAGATATTGCGGTGTAGTTATTTCCATGTTTATACAGATAGCGGTGTAGATATCTCCATCTTAATACGGATGGCGGTGTAGATATTTATATGTTCATACAGATGGCGGTGCAGATATTTCCATGTTCATACAGATGGCGGTGTAGATATTTCCATGTTCATACAGATAGCGGTGTAGATATTTCCAGGTTCATACAGATAGCGGTGTAGATATTGCCATGCTTATACAGATTGCGGTGAATATGTATGCATGTTTACACATCTATCGGTGAAGATATTTCCATGTTCATAGAGATAGCGGTAAAGATATTTCCATGTTCATCCAGATGGCTGTGTAGATATATCCAAGTTCATACAGATAGCGGTGTAGATATTTCCATGTTCATCGAGATGTCTGTGTAGATATATCCATGTTCATACAGATGGCGGTGAAGATATTTCCATGTTCATACAGATAGCGGTGTAGATATTTCCACGTTAATACAGATAGCGGTGTAGTTATTTCCATGTTCATACCGATAGCGGTGTATGTATTTCCATGTTCATACAGATAGCGGTGTAGATATTTCCATGTTCATCCACATGGCTGTGTAGATATATCCATGTTCATACAGATAGCAGTGTAGATATTTCCACGTTCATCCAGATGGCTGTGTAGATATTTCCATGTTCATACAGATAGTGGTGTAGATATTTCCAAGTTCATACAGATAGCGGTGTAGATATTTCCATGTTCATACAGATAGCCGTATAGATATTGCCATGTTCATACCGATAGCGGTGCTGATACTTCCATGTTTATACAGGTAGCGGTGTACATATTTCCGTGTTTATACAGGTAGCGGTGTAGATATTTCCATGTTCATACAGATAGCGGTGTAGATATTTCCATGTTTATACAGATAGCGGTGTAGATATCTCATTCTTAATACAGATGGCGGTGTAGATATTTATATGTTCATACAGATGGCGGTGCAGATATTTCCATGTTCATACAGATGGCTGTGTAGATATATCCATGTTCATACAGATGGCGGTGAAGGTTTTTCCATGTTCATACAGATGGCGGTGTAGATATT
The DNA here is from genome assembly GCF_029281585.2 of Gorilla gorilla gorilla. Taxonomy (NCBI): domain Eukaryota; kingdom Metazoa; phylum Chordata; class Mammalia; order Primates; family Hominidae; genus Gorilla; species Gorilla gorilla. The sequence continues at coordinate 3,560,649 of NC_073233.2, read as the reverse complement.
TCCATGTTCATACAGATAGCGGTGCTGATATTTCCATGTTTATACAGGTATCAGTGTAGATATTTCCATGTTTATACAGATAGCGGTGTAGATATTTCCATGTTTATACACATAGCGGTGTAGATATTTCCATGTTTATACAGATAGCGGTGTAGATATCTCCATCTTAATACAGATGGCGGTGTAGATATTTATATGTTCATCCAGACGGCTGTGTAGACATATCCATGTTCATACAGATGGCGGTGAAGATATTTCCATGCTCATACAGATGGCTGTGTAGATATATCCATGTTCATACAGATGGCGGTGAAGATTTTTCCATGTTCATACAGATGGCGGTGTAGATATTTCCATGTTCATACAGATAGCGGTGCTGATATTTCCATGTTTATACAGGTAGCAGTGTAGATATTTCCATGTTTATACAGATAGCGGTGTAGATATTTCCATGTTTATACACATAGCGGTGTAGATATTTCCATGTTTAAGCAGATAGCGGTGTAGATATCTCCATCTTAATACAGATGGCGGTGTAGATATTTATATGTTCATGCAGATGGCGGTGCAGATATTTCCATGTTCATACAGATGGCGGTGAAGATATTTCCATGTTCATACAGATGGCGGTGTAGATACTTCCATGTTCATACTGATAGCGGTGCTGATATTTCCATGTTTATACAGGTAGCGGTGTAGATATTTCCATGTTTATACAGATAGCGGTGTAGATATTTCCATGTTTATACACATAGCGGTGTAGATATTTCCATGTTCATACAGATAGCGGTATAGATATTTCCATGTTCATACAGATAGCGGTGTATGTATTTCCATGTTCATACAGATAGCGGTGTAGATATTTCCATGTTCATCCAGATGGCTGTGTAGATATATCCAGGTTCATACAGATAGCGGTGTAGATATTTCCATGTTCATCCAGATGGCTGTGTAGCTATTTCCATGTTCATACAGATAGTGGTGTAGATATTTCCATGTTCATACAGATAGCGGTGTAGATATTTCCATGTTCATACAGATAGCCGTGTAGATATTGCCCTGTTCATACCAATAGCGGTGCTGATACTTTCATGTTTATACAGGTAGCGGTGTACATATTTCCGTGTTTATACAGGTAGCGGTGTAGATATTTCCATGTTCATACAGATAGCGGTGTAGATATTTCCATGTTTATACAGATAGCGGTGTAGATATCTCCTTCTTAATAAAGATGGCGGTGTAGAAGTTTATATGTTCATACAGATGGAGGTGAAGATTTTTCCATGTTCATACAGATGGCGGTGTAGATATTTCCATGTTCATACAGATAGCGGTGCTGATATTTCCATGTTTATACAGGTAGCAGTGTAGATATTTCCATGTTTATACAGATAGCGGTGTAGATATTTCCATGTTTATACACATAGCGGTGTAGATATTTCCATGTTTATACAGATAGCGGTGTAGATATCTCCATCTTAATACAGATGGCGGTGTAGATATTTATATGTTCATACAGATGGCGGTGCAGATATTTCCATGTTCATACAGATGGCGGTGAAGATATTTCCATGCTCATACAGATGGCTGTGTAGATACTTCCATGTTCATACTGATAGCGGTGCTGATATTTCCATGTTTATACAGGTAGCGGTGTAGATATTTCCATGTTTATACAGATAGCGGTGTAGATATTTCCATGTTTATACAGATAGCGGTGTAGATATTTCCATGTTTATACAGATAGCGGTGTAGATATCTCCATCTTAATACAGATGGCGGTGTAGATATTTATATGTTCATTCAGATGGCTGTGCAGATATTTCCATGTTCCTACAGACGGCGGTGTAGATATTTCCATGTTCATACAGATAGCGGTGTAGTTATTTCCATGTGTAAAGAGATAGCTGTGTAGATATTTCCAAGTAAATGCAGATAGCTGTGTAGACATTTCCATTTTCATGCAGATATCGGTGTATATATTTCCCTGTTCAAACAGTTAGCGGTGTAGATATTTCCATGTTCATAAAGATAGCAGTGTAGATATTTCCATGTTTATACAGATAGCGGTGAAGATGTATGCATGTTTACACAGATAGCGGTGTAGATATTTCCATGTTCATCCAGATGTTTGTGTAGATATATCCATGTTCATGCAGATTGCGGTGTAGATATTTCCATGTTCATACAGATAGCGGTGCAGATATTTCCATGTTCATCCAGATGGCTGTGTAGATATATCCATGTTCATACAGATGGCGGTGAAGATATTTCCAGGTTCATACAGATAGCGGTGTAGATATTTCCATGTTCATACAGATAGCGGTGTAGGTATTTCCATGTTCATACAGATAGCCGTGTATGTATTTCCATGTTCATACAGATAGCGGTGTAGATATTTCCATGTTCATCCAGATGGCTGTGTAGATATATCCATGTTCATACAGATAGCGGTGTAGATATTTCCATGTTCATCCAGATGGCTGTGTAGCTATTTCCATGTTCATACAGATAGTGGTGTAGATATTTCCATGTTCATACAGATAGCGGTGTAGATATTTCCATGTTCATACAGATAGCCGTGTAGATATTGCCCTGTTCATACCGATAGCGGTGCTGATACTTTCATGTTTATACAGGTAGCGGTGTACATATTTCCGTGTTTATACAGGTAGCGGTGTAGATATTTCCATGTTCATACAGATAGCGGTGTAGATATTTCCATGTTTATACAGATAGCGGTGTAGATATCTCCTTCTTAATAAAGATGGCGGTGTAGATGTTTATATGTTCATACAGATGGCGGTGCAGATATTTCCATGTTCATACACATGGTGGAGTACATATTTCCATGTTTATAGAGATTGCGGTGTAGTTATTTCCATGTGCAAAGAGATAGCTGTGTAGATATTTCCATGTATATGCAGATAGCTGTGTAGACATTTCCATTTTCATGCAGATAGCGGTGTATATATTTCCCTGTTCAAACAGTTAGCGGTGTAGATATTTCCATGTTCATAAAGATAGCAGTGTAGATATTTCCATGTTTATACAGAAAGCGGTGAAGATGTATGCATGTTTACACAGATAGCGGTGTAGATATTTCCATGTTCATCCAGATGTTTGTGTAGATATATCCATGTTCATACAGATAGCGGTGTAGATATTTCCATGTTCATACAGATAGCTTTGCAGATATTTCCATGTTCATCCAGATGGCTGTGTAGATATATCCATGTTCATACAGATGGCGGTGAAGATATTTCCATGTTCATACAGATAGCGGTGTAGATATTTCCATGTTCATACAGATAGCGGTGTAGATATTTCCATGTTCATACAGATAGCCGTGTATGTATTTCCATGTTCATACACATAGCGGTGTAGTTTTTCCATGTTCATAGGGATGGCGGTGTAGATATTTCCATATTTATAGAGATAGCGGTGTAGTTATTTCCATGTTCCTGGAGATAGCGGTGTAGATATTTCCATGTATATACAGATAGCTTTGTACATATTTCCATGTTCAGACAGATAGCGGTGTCAATATTTCCAAGTTCATACGGGTGGCGGTGTAGATATTTCCTTGTTCGTACAGATGGCGTTGTAGATATTTCCATGTTTATAGAGATAGCGTTGTAGATATTTCCATGTTTATACTGACAGCTGTATAGCTATTTCCATGTTTCTACTGATGGTGGTGTAGATATTTCCAAGTTTATAGAGATAGCACTATAGACATTTCCATGTTTACCCAGATAGCGTTGTAAATATTTACATGTTTATAGATATTGCGGTGTAGTTATTTCCATGTTTATACAGATAGCGGTGTAGATATCTCCATCTTAATACGGATGGCGGTGTAGATATTTATATGTTCATACAGATGGCGGTGCAGATATTTCCATGTTCATACAGATGGCGGTGTAGATATTTCCATGTTCATACAGATAGCGGTGTAGATATTTCCAGGTTCATACAGATAGCGGTGTAGATATTGCCATGCTTATACAGATTGCGGTGAATATGTATGCATGTTTACACATCTATCGGTGAAGATATTTCCATGTTCATAGAGATAGCGGTAAAGATAATTCCATGTTCATCCAGATGGCTGTGTAGATATATCCAAGTTCATACAGATAGCGGTGTAGATATTTCCATGTTCATCGAGATGTCTGTGTAGATATATCCATGTTCATACAGATGGCGGTGAAGATATTTCCATGTTCATACAGATAGCGGTGTAGATATTTCCACGTTAATACAGATAGCGGTGTAGTTATTTCCATGTTCATACCGATAGCGGTGTATGTATTTCCATGTTCATACAGATAGCGGTGTAGATATTTCCATGTTCATCCACATGGCTGTGTAGATATATCCATGTTCATACAGATAGCAGTGTAGATATTTCCATGTTCATCCAGATGGCTGTGTAGCTATTTCCATGTTCATACAGATAGTGGTGTAGATATTTCCAAGTTCATACAGATAGCGGTGTAGATATTTCCATGTTCATACAGATAGCCGTATAGATATTGCCATGTTCATACCGATAGCGGTGCTGATACTTCCATGTTTATACAGGTAGCGGTGTACATAATTCCGTGTTTATACAGGTAGCGGTGTAGATATTTCCATGTTCATACAGATAGCGGTGTAGATATTTCCATGTTTAAACAGATAGCGGTGTAGATATCTCATTCTTAATACAGATGGCGGTGTAGATATTTATATGTTCATACAGATGGCGGTGCAGATATTTGCATGTTCATACAGATGGCTGTGTAGATATATCCATGTTCATACAGATGGCGGTGAAGGTTTTTCCATGTTCATACAGATGGCGGTGTAGATATTTCCATGTTCATACAGATAGCGGTGCTGATATTTCCATGTTTATACAGGTATCAGTGTAGATATTTCCATGTTTATACAGATAGCGGTGTAGATATTTCCATGTTTATACACATAGCGGTGTAGATATTTCCATGTTTATACAGATAGCGGTGTAGATATCTCCATCTTAATACAGATGGCGGTGTAGATATTTATATGTTCATCCAGACGGCTGTGTAGACATATCCATGTTCATACAGATGGCGGTGAAGATATTTCCATGTTCATACAGATGGCTGTGTAGATATATCCATGTTCATACAGATGGCGGTGAAGATTTTTCCATGTTCATACAGATGGCGGTGTAGATATTTCCATGTTCATACAGATAGCGGTGCTGATATTTCCATGTTTATACAGGTAGCAGTGTAGATATTTCCATGTTTATACAGATAGCGGTGTAGATATTTCCATGTTTATACACATAGCGGTGTAGATATTTCCATGTTTATACAGATAGCGGTGTAGATATCTCCATCTTAATACAGATGGCGGTGTAGATATTTATATGTTCATACAGATGGCGGTGCAGATATTTCCATGTTCATACAGATGGCGGTGAAGATATTTCCATGTTCATACAGATGGCGGTGTAGATACTTCCATGTTCATACTGATAGCGGTGCTGATATTTCCATGTTTATACAGGTAGCGGTGTAGATATTTCCATGTTTATACAGATAGCGGTGTAGATATTTCCATGTTTATACACATAGCGGTGTAGATATTTCCATGTTCATACAGATAGCGGTGTAGATATTTCCATGTTCATACAGATAGTGGTGTATGTATTTCCATGTTCATACTGATAGCGGTGTAGATATTTCCATGTTCATCCAGATGGCTGTGTAGATATATCCATGTTCATACAGATAGCGGTGTAGATATTTCCATGTTCATCCAGATGGCTGTGTAGCTATTTCCATGTTCATACAGATAGTGGTGTAGATATTTCCATGTTCATACAGATAGCGGTGTAGATATTTCCATGTTCATACAGATAGCCGTGTAGATATTGCCCTGTTCATACCGATAGCGGTGCTGATACTTTCATGTTTATACAGGTAGCGGTGTACATATTTCCGTGTTTATACAGGTAGCGGTGTAGATATTTCCATGTTCATACAGATAGCGGTGTAGATATTTCCATGTTTCTACAGATAGCGGTGTAGATATCTCCTTCTTAATAAAGATGGCGGTGTAGAAGTTTATATGTTCATACAGATGGAGGTGAAGATTTTTCCATGTTCATACAGATGGCGGTGTAGATATTTCCATGTTCATACAGATAGCGGTGCTGATATTTCCATGTTTATACAGGTAGCAGTGTAGATATTTCCATGTTTATACAGATAGCGGTGTAGATATTTCCATGTTTATACACATAGCGGTGTAGATATTTCCATGTTTATACAGATAGCGGTGTAGATATCTCCATCTTTATACAGATGGCGGTGTAGATATTTATATGTTCATACAGATGGCGGTGCAGATATTTCCATGTTCATACAGATGGCGGTGAAGATATTTCCATGCTCATACAGATGGCTGTGTAGATACTTCCATGTTCATACTGATAGCGGTGCTGTTATTTCCATGTTTATACAGGTAGCGGTGTAGATATTTCCATGTTTATACAGATAGCGGTGTAGGTATTTCCATGTTTATACAGATAGCGGTGTAGATATTTCCATGTTTATACAGATAGCGGTGTAGATATCTCCATCTTAATACAGATGGCGGTGTAGATATTTATATGTTCATTCAGATGGCTGTGCAGATATTTCCATGTTCCTACAGATGGCGGTGTAGATATTTCCATGTTCATACAGATAGCGGTGTAGTTATTTCCATGTGTAAAGAGATAGCTGTGTAGATATTTCCAAGTAAATGCAGATAGCTGTGTAGACATTTCCATTTTCATGCAGATATCGGTGTATATATTTCCCTGTTCAAACAGTTAGCGGTGTAGATATTTCCATGTTCATAAAGATAGCAGTGTAGATATTTCCATGTTTATACAGATAGCGGTGTAGATATTTCCATGTTTATACACATAGCGGTGTAGATATTTCCATGTTCATACAGATAGCGGTGTAGATATCTCCATCTTAATACAGATGGCGGTGTAGATATTTATATGTTCATACAGATGGCGGTGCAGATATTTCCATGTTCATACAGATGGCGGTGAAGATATTTCCATGTTCATACAGATGGCGGTGTAGATAATTCCATGTTCATACTGATAGCGGTGCTGATATTTCCATGTTTATACAGGTAGCGGTGTAGATATTTCCATGTTTATACAGATAGTGGTGTAGATATTTCCATGTTTATACACATAGCGGTGTAGATATTTCCATTTTTAAACAGATAGCGGTGTAGATATCTCCATCTCAATACAGATGGCGGTGTAGATATTTATATGTTCATTCAGATGGTGGTGCAGATATTTCCATGTTCATACAGATGGCGGTGTAGATATTTCCATGTTCATACAGATAGCGGTGTAGTTATTTCCATGTGTAAAGAGATAGCTGTGTAGATATTCCCATGTATATGCAGATAGCTGTGTAGATATTTCCATTTTCATGCATATAGCGGTGTATATACTTCCCTGTTCAAACAGATAGCGGTGTAGATATTTCCACGTTCATACAGATAGTGGTGTAGATATTTCCATGTTTGTACAGATAGCGGTGTAGATATCTCCATCTTAATACAGATGGCGGTGTAGATATTTATATGTTCATACAGATGGCGGTGCAGATATTTCCATGTTCATACACACGGCGGTGTAGATATTTCCATGTTCATACAGATAGTGGTGCAGTTATTTCCATGTGTAAAGAGATAGCTGTGTAGATATTTCCATGTATATGCAGATAGCTGTGTAGATATTTCCATTTTCATGCAGATAGCGGTGTATATATTTCCCTGTTCAAACAGTTAGCGGTGTAGATATTTCCATGTTCAGAAAGATAGTGGTGTAGATATTTCCATGTTTATACAGATAGCGGTGAAGATGTATGCATGTTTACACAGATAGCGGTGTAGATATTTCCATGTTCATCCAGATGGCTGTGTAGATATATCCATGTTCATACAGATAGCGGTGTAGATATTTCCATCTTCATACAGATAGCGGTGCAGATATTTCCATGTTCATCCAGATGGCTGTGTAGATATATCCATGTTCATACAGATGGCGGTGAAGATATTTCCATGTTCATACAGATAGCGGTGTAGATATTTCCATGTTCATACAGAAAGCGGTGTAGATATTTCCTTGTTCCTACAGATAGCGGTGAATGTATTTTCATGTTCATACAGATAGCAGTGTAGATATTTCCATTTTCAAGCAGATAGCGCTGTATATATTTCCATGTTTATACAGATAGCGGTGTAGATATTTCCATGTTCATAAAGATAGTGGTGTAGATATTTCCATGTTCATCCAGATGGCTGTGTAGATATATCCATGTTCATACAGATAGCGGTGTAGATATTTCCATGTTCATACAGATAGCGGTGTAGATATTTCCATGTTCATCCAGATGGCTGTGTAGATATATCCATGTTCATACAGATGGCTGTGAAGATATTTCCATGTTCATACAGATAGCGGTGTAGATATTTCCATGTTCATACAGATAGCCATGTAGATATTGCCATGTTCATACCGATAGCGGTGCTGATACTTCCATGTTTATACAGGTAGCGGTGTACATATTTCCGTGTTTATACAGAGAGCGGTGTAGATATTTCCATGTTCATACAGATAGCGGTGTAGATATTTCCATGTTTATACAGATAGCGGTGTAGATATTTCCATGTTTATACAGATAGCAGTGTAGATATTTCCATGTTTATACACATAGCGGTGTAGATATTTCCATGTTTATACAGATAGCGGTGTAGATATTTCCATGTTTATGCAGATAGTGGTGTAGATATCTCCATCTTAATACAGATGGCGGTGTAGATATTTAAATGTTCATACAGATGGCGGTGCAGATATTTCCATGTTCATACAGATGGCGGTGTAGATATTTCCATGTTCATACAGATGGCGGTGTAGATATTTCCATGTTTATAGAGATAGCGGTGTAGTTATTTCCATGTGCAAAGAGATATCTGTGTAGATACTTCCATTTATATGCAAATAGTTGTGTAGATATTTCCATTTTCATGCAGATAGCGGTGTAGATATTTCCATGTTCAAACAGATAGCGGTGTAGTTATTTCCATGTTCATACAGATAGCGGTGTAGATATTTCCATGTTTATGCAGATAGCGGTGAAGATGTATGCATGTTTACACAGAGAGCGGTGTAGATATTTCCATGTTCATACAGACGGCGGTGTAGATATTTCCATGTTCATACAGATAGCGGTGCTGATATTTCCATGTTTATACAGGTAGCGGTGTAGATATTTCCATGTTTATACAGATAGCGGTGTAGATATTTCCATGTTCATCCAGATGGCTGTGTAGATATATCCATGTTCATACAGATGGCGGTGAAGACATTTCCATGTTCATACAGATAGCGGTGTAGATATTTCCATGTTCATACAGATAACCGTGTAGATATTGCCATGTTCCTACCGATAGCGGTGCTGATACTTCCATGTTTATACAGGTAGCGGTGTAGATATTTCCATGTTTATACACATAGCGGTGTAGATATTTCCATGTTTATACAGATAGCGGTGTAGATATCTCCATCTTAATACAGATGGCGGTGTAGATATTTATATGTTCATACAGATGTCGGTGCAGATATTTCCATGTTCATACGGATGGCGGTGAGGATATTTCCATGTTCATACAGATGGCGGTGTAGAAACTTCCATGTTCATACTGATAGTGGTGCTGATATTTCCATGTTTATACAGGTAGCGGTGTAGATATTTCCATGTTTATACAGATAGCAGTGTAGATATTTCCATGTTTATACACATAGCGGTGTAGATATTTCCATGTTTATACAGATAGCGGTGTAGATATTTCCATGTTTATGCAGATAGTGGTGTAGATATCTCCATCTTAATACAGATGGCGGTGTAGATATTTAAATGTTCATACAGATGGCGGTGCAGATATTTCCATGTTCATACAGATGGCGGTGTAGATATTTCCATGTTCATACAGATAGCGGTGTAGTTATTTCCATGTGTAAAGAGATAGCTGTGTAGGTATTTCCATGTATAAGCAGATAGCTCTGTAGATATTTCCGTTTTCATGCAGATAGCGGTGTATATATTTCCCTGTTCAAGCAGTTAGCGGTGTACATATTTCCATGTTCATAAAGATAGCGGTGTAGATATTTCCATGTTTATACAGATAGCGGTGTAGATATTTCCATGTTCATACAGATAGCCGTGTAGATATTGCCATGTTCATACCGATAGCGGTGCTGATACTTCCATGTTTTTACAGGTAGCGGTGTACATATTTCCGCGTTTATACAGATAGCGGTGTAGATATTTCCATGTTTATACAGATAGCGGTGTAGATATCTCCTTCTTAATTCTGATGGCGGTGTAGATATTTCCATGTTCATACAGATGGCGGTGTAGATATTTCCATGTTTATAGAGATAGCGGTGTAGTTATTTCCATGTGCAAAGAGATAGCTGTGTAGATATTTCCATTTATATGCAGATAGTTGTGTAGATATTTCCATTTTCATGCAGATAGCGGTGTAGATATTTCCATGTTCAAACAGATAGCGGTGTAGATATTTCCATGTTCATACAGATAGCGGTGTAGATATTTCCATGTTTATGCAGATAGCGGTGAAGATGTATGCATGTTTACACAGATAGCGGTGCAGATATTTCCATGTTCATCCAGACGGCTGTGTAGACATATCCGTGTTCATACAGATGGCGGTGAAGATATTTCCATGTTCATACAGATGGCTGTGTAGATATATCCATGTTCATACAGATGGCGGTGACGATATTTCCATGTTAATACAGACGGCGGTGTAGTTATTTCCATGTTCATACAGATAGCGGTGCTGATATTTCCATGTTTATACAGGTAGCGGTGTAGATATTTCCATGTTTATACAGATAGCGGTGTAGATATTTCCATGTTCATCCAGATGGCTGTGTAGATATATCCATGTTCATACAGATGGCGGTGAAGACATTTCCATGTTCATACAGATAGCGGTGTAGATATTTCCATGTTCATACAGATAACCGTGTAGATATTGCCATGTTCCTACCGATAGCGGTGCTGATACTTCCATGTTTATACAGGTAGCGGTGTAGATATTTCCATGTTTATACACATAGCGGTGTAGATATTTCCATGTTTATACAGATAGCGGTGTAGATATCTCCATCTTAATACAGATGGCGGTGTAGATATTTATATGTTCATACAGATGGCGGTGCAGATATTTCCATGTTCATACAGATGGCGGTGAGGATATTTCCATGTTCATACAGATGGCGGTGTAGAAACTTCCATGTTCATACTGATAGTGGTGCTGATATTTCCATGTTTATACAGGTAGCGGTGTAGATATTTCCATGTTTATACAGATAGCAGTGTAGATATTTCCATGTTTATACACATAGCGGTGTAGATATTTCCATGTTTATACAGATAGCGGTGTAGATATTTCCATGTTTATGCAGATAGTGGTGTAGATATCTTCATCTTAATACAGATGGCGGTGTAGATATTTAAATGTTCATACATATGGCGGTGCAGATATTTCCATGTTCATACAGATGGCGGTGTAGATATTTCCATGTTCATACAGATAGCGGTGTAGTTATTTCCATGTGTAAAGAGATAGCTGTGTAGGTATTTCCATGTATAAGCAGATAGCTCTGTAGATATTTCCGTTTTCATGCAGATAGCTTTGTATATATTTCCCTGTTCAAGCAGTTAGCGGTGTACATATTTCCATGTTCATAAAGATAGCGGTGTAGATATTTCCATGTTTATACAGAGAGCGGTGTAGATATTTCCATGTTCATACAGATAGCCGTGTAGATATTGCCATGTTCATACCGATAGCGGTGCTGATACTTCCATGTTTATACAGGTAGCGGTGTACATATTTCCGCGTTTATACAGATAGCGGTGTAGATATTTCCATGTTTATACAGATAGCGGTGTAGATATCTCCTTCTTAATTCTGATGGCGGTGTAGATATTTCCATGTTCATACAGATGGCGGTGTAGATATTTCCATGTTTATAGAGATAGTGGTGTAGTTATTTCCATGTGTAAAGAAATAGCTTTGTAGATATTTCCATGTGTATGCAGATAGCTGTGTAGATATTTACATTTTCATGCAGATAGCGGTGTAGATATTACCATGTTCAAACAGATAGCGGTGTAGATATTTCCATGTTCATACAGATAGCGGTGTAGATATTTCCATGTTTATATAGATAGCGGTGAAGATGTATGCATGTTTACAAGGATAGCAGTGTAGATGTTTCCATGTTCATGCAGATAGCGGTGTAGATATTTCCATGTTCATACAGATAGTGCTGTAGATATTTCCATGTTCATACAGATAGCGGTGTAGCTATTCCCATGTTCATACAGATAGCGGTGTGGATATTTCCATGTTCATAGAGATAGCGGTGTAGATATTTCCATGTTTATACAGGTAGCGGTGTAGATATTTCCATGTTTATACAGATAGCGGTGAAGATGTATGCATGTTTACACAGATAGCGGTGTAGATATTTTCATGTTCATCCAGATGGCTGTGTAGATATTTCCATGTTCATACAGATAGCGGTGTAGATATTTCCATGTTCATCCAGATGGCTGTGTAGATATATCCATGTTCATACAGATGGCGGTGAAGATATTTCCATGTTCATACAGATAGCGGTGTAGATATTTCCATGTTCAAAGAGATAGCGGTGTAGATATTTCCATGTTCATACAGTTAGCAGTGTAGCTATTTCCATGTTCCTACAGATAGCGGCGTAGATATTTCCATGTTCATCCAGATGGCTGTGGAGATATATCCATGTTCATACAGATGGCGGTGAAGATATTTCCATATTCATACAGATAGCGGTGTAGATATATCCATGTTCATACAGATAGTGGTGCAGATATTTCCATGTTCATACAGATAGCGGTGCAGATATTTCCATGTTCATACAGATAGCGGTGTAGATATTTCCATGTTCATACAGATAGTGGTGTAGATATTTCCATTTTCATGCAGATAGCGGTGTATATATTTCCCTGTTCAAACAGTTAGCGGTGTAGATATTTCCATGTTCATAAAGATAGCGGTGTAGATATTTCCATGTTTATACAGATAGCGGTAAAGATGTATGCATGTTTACACAGATAGCGGTGTAGATATTTCCATGTTCATCCACATGGCTGTGTAGATATATCCATGTTCAAACAGATGGCGGTGAAGATATTTCCATGTTCATACAGATAGCGGTGTAGATATTTCCATGTTCATAGAGATAGCGGTGTAGATATTTCCATGTTCATACAGATAGCGGTGTATTTATTTCCATGTTCATACAGATAGCGGTGTAGATATTTCCATGTTCATCCTGATGGCTGTGTACATATTTCCATGTTCATACAGATAGCGGTGTAGATATTTCCATGTTCATACTGACAGCGGTGTAGATATTTCCATGTTCATCCAGATGACTGAGTACATATATCCATCTTCATACAGATGGCGGTGAAGATATTTCCATGTTCATACAGATGGCGTTGTAGATATTTCCATGTTCATACAGATAGCCGTGTAGATATTGGCATGTTCATACCGATAGCGGTGCTGATACTTCCATGTTTATACAGGTAGCAGTGTACATATTTCTGTGTTTATACAGGTAGCGGTGTAGATATTTCCATGTTCATACAGATAGCGGTGTAGATATTTCCATGTTTATACAGATAGCGGCGTAGATATCTCCTTCTTGATACAGACGGCAGTGTAGATATTTATATGTTCATACAGATGGCGGTGCAGATATTTCCATTTTCATACAGATGGTGGTGTAGATATTTCCATGTTCAAACAGATAGCGGTGTAGATATTTCCATGTTCATAAAGATAGCGGTGTGGATATTTCCATGTTTATACAGATAGCGGTGAAGATGTATGCATGTTTACACAGATAGCGGTGTAGATATTTCCATGTTCATACAGATAGCTGTGTAGATATTTCCATGTTCATCCAGACGGCTGTGTAGACATATCCATGTTCATACAGATGGCGGTGAAGATATTTCCATGTTCATACAGATGGCTGTGTAGATATATCCATGTTCATACAGATGACGGAGAAGATTTTTCCATGTTCATACAGATGGCGGTGTAGATATTTCCATGTTCATACAGATAGCGGTGCTGATATTTCCATGTTCATACAGGTAGCAGTGTAGATATTTCCATGTTTATACAGATAGCGGTGTAGATATTTCCATGTTTATACACATAGCGGTGTAGATATTTCCATGTTCATACAGATAGCGGTGTAGATATCTCCATCTTAATACAGATGGCGGTGTAGATATTTATATGTTCATACAGATGGCGGTGCAGATATTTCCATGTTCATACAGATGGCGGTGAAGATATTTCCATGTTCATACAGATGGCGGTGTAGATACTTCCATGTTCATACTGATAGCGGTGCTGATATTTCCATGTTTATACAGGTAGCGGTGTAGATATTTCCATGTTTATACAGATAGCGGTGTAGATATCTCCATCTCAATACAGATGGCGGTGTAGATATTTATATGTTCATTCAGATGGTGGTGCAGATATTTCCATGTTCATACAGATGGCGGTGTAGATATTTCCATGTTCATACAGATAGCGGTGTAGTTATTTCCATGTGTAAAGAGATAGCTGTGTAGATATTCCCATGTATATGCAGATAGCTGTGTAGATATTTCCATTTTCAAGCATATAGCGGTGTATATACTTCCCTGTTCAAACAGATAGCGGTGTAGATATTTCCACGTTCATACAGATAGTGGTGTAGATATTTCCATGTTTGTACAGATAGCGGTGTAGATATCTCCATCTTAATACAGATGGCGGTGTAGATATTTATATGTTCATACAGATGGCGGTGCAGATATTTCCATGTTCATACACACGGCGGTGTAGATATTTCCATGTTCATACAGATAGTGGTGCAGTTATTTCCATGTGTAAAGAGATAGCTGGGTAGATATTTCCATGTATATGCAGATAGCTGTGTAGATATTTCCATTTTCATGCAGATAGCGGTGTATATATTTCCCTGTTCAAACAGATAGCGGTGTAGATATTTCCATGTTCAGAAAGATAGCGGTGTAGATATTTCCATGTTTATACAGATAGCGGTGAAGATGTATGCGTGTTTACACAGATAGCGGTGTAGATATTTCCATGTTCATCCAGATGGCTGTGTAGATATATCCATGTTCATACAGATAGCGGTGTAGATATTTCCATCTTCATACAGATAGCGGTGCAGATATTTCCATGTTCATCCAGATGGCTGTGTAGATATATCCATGTTCATACAGATGGCGGTGAAGATATTTCCATGTTCATACAGATAGCGGTGTAGATATTTCCATGTTCATACAGAAAGCGGTGTAGATATTTCCTTGTTCCTACAGATAGCGGGGTATGTATTTTCATGTTCATACAGATAGCAGTGTAGATATTTCCATTTTCAAGCAGATAGCGCTGTATATATTTCCATGTTCAAACAGATAGCGGTGTAGATATTTCCATGTTCATAAAGATAGTGGTGTAGATATTTCCATGTTTATACAGATAGCGGTGAAAATGTATGCATGTTTACACAGATAGCGGTGTAGATATTTCCATGTTCATCCAGATGGCTGTGTAGATATATCCATGTTCATACAGATGGCGGTTAAGATATTTCCATGTTCATACAGATAGCGGTGTAGATATTTCCATGTTCATACAGATAGCGGTTTAGATATTTCCATGTTCATACAGATAGCGGTGCATGTATTTCCATGTTCATACAGATAGCGGTGTAGATATTTCCGTGTTCATCGAGATGTCTGTGTAGATATTTCCAGGTTCATACAGATAGCGGTGTAGATATTTCCATTTTCATACAGATAGCGGTGTAGATATTTCCATGTTCATCCAGATGGCTGTGTAGATATATCCATGTTCATACAGATGGCTGTGAAGATATTTCCATGTTCATACAGATAGCGGTGTAGATATTTCCATGTTCATACAGATAGCCGTGTAGATATTGCCATGTTCTTACTGATAGCGGTGCTGATACTTCCATGTTTATACAGGTAGCGGTGTACATATTTCCGTGTTTATACAGAGAGCGGTGTAGATATTTCCATGTTCATACAGATAGCGGTGTAGATATTTCCATGTTTATACAGATAGCGGTGTAGATATCTCCTTCTTAATACAGATGGCGGTGTAGATATTTCCATGTTCATACAGATGGCGGTGTAGATATTTCCATGTTTATAGAGATAGCGGTGTAGTTATTTCCATGTGCAAAGAGATATCTGTGTAGATACTTCCATTTATATGCAAATAGTTGTGTAGATATTTCCATTTTCATGCAGATAGCGGTGTAGATATTTCCATGTTCAAACAGATAGCGGTGTAGTTATTTCCATGTTCATACAGATAGCGGTGTAGATATTTCCATGTTTATGCAGATAGCGGTGAAGATGTATGCATGTTTACACAGAGAGCGGTGTAGATATTTCCATGTTCATACAGACGGCTGTGTAGACATATCCATGTTCATACAGATGGCGGTGAAGATATTTCCATGTTCATACAGATGGCTGTGTAGATATATCCATGTTCATACAGATAGCGGTGCTGATATTTCCATGTTTATACAGGTAGCGGTGTAGATATTTCCATGTTTTTAAAGATAGCGGTGTAGAAATTTCCATGTTTATACAGATAGCGGTGTAGGTATTTCCATGTTTATACAGATAGCGGTGTAGATATTTCCATGTTCATCCAGATGGCTGTGTAGATATATCCATGTTCATACAGATGGCGGTGAAGACATTTCCATGTTCATACAGATAGCGGTGTGGATATTTCCATGTTCATACAGATAACCGTGTAGATATTGCCATGTTCCTACCGATAGCGGTGCTGATACTTCCATGTTTATACAGGTAGCGGTGTAGATATTTCCATGTTTATACACATAGCGGTGTAGATATTTCCATGTTTATACAGATAGCGGTGTAGATATCTCCATCTTAATACAGATGGCGGTGTAGATATTTATATGTTCATACAGATGGCGGTGCAGATATTTCCATGTTCATACGGATGGCGGTGAGGATATTTCCATGTTCATACAGATGGCGGTGTAGAAACTTCCATGTTCATACTGATAGCGGTGCTGATATTTCCATGTTTATACAGGTAGCGGTGTAGATATTTCCATGTTTATACAGATAGCAGTGTAGATATTTCCATGTTTATACACATAGCGGTGTAGATATTTCCATGTTTATACAGATAGCGGTGTAGATATTTCCATGTTTATGCAGATAGTGGTGTAGATATCTCCATCTTAATACAGATGGCGGTGCAGATATTTAAATGTTCATACAGATGGCGGTGCAGATATTTCCATGTTCATACAGATGGCGGTGTAGATATTTCCATGTTCATACAGATAGCGGTGTAGTTATTTCCATGTGTAAAGAGATAGCTGTGTAGGTATTTCCATGTATAAGCAGATAGCTCTGTAGATATTTCCGTTTTCATGCAGATAGCGGTGTATATATTTCCCTGTTCAAGCAGTTAGCGGTGTACATATTTCCATGTTCATAAAGATAGCGGTGTAGATATTTCCATGTTTATACAGATAGCGGTGTAGATATTTCCATGTTCATACAGATAGCCGTGTAGATATTGCCATGTTCATACCGATAGCGGTGCCGATACTTCCATGTTTATACAGGTAGCGGTGTACATATTTCAGTTTTTATACAGATAGTGGTGAAGATATTTCCATGTTCATACAGATAGCGGTGTAGATATTTCCATGTTTATACAGATAGCGGTGTAGATATCTCCTTCTTAATTCTGATGGCGGTGTAGATATTTCCATGTTCATACAGATGGCGGTGTAGATATTTCCATGTTCATACAGATAGCGGTGTAGTTATTTCCATGTGTAAAGAGACAGCTTTGTAGACATTTCCATGTATATGCAGATAGCTGTGTAGATATTGCCATGTTTATACCGATAGCGGTGATGATACTTCCATGTTTATACAGGTAGCGGTGTACATATTTCCATGTTTATACAGATAGCGGTGTAGATATTTCCATGTTCATACAGGTAGCAGTGTAGATATTTCCATGTTTATACACATAGCGGTGTAGATATTTCCATGTTCATACAGATGGCGGTGTAGATATTTCCATGTTCATACAGATAGCGGTGTAGATATTTCCATGTTCATACAGATGGCGGTGTAGATATTTCCATGTTTATAGAGATACCGGTGTAGTTATTTCCATGTGTAAAGAGACAGCTTTGTAGATATTTCCATGTATATGCAGATAGCTGTGTAGATATTTCCATTTTCATGCAGATAGCGGTATAGATATTTCCATGTTCAAACAGATAGCGGTGTAGATATTTCCATCTTTATACACATAGCGGTGTAGATATTTCCATGTTTATACAGATAGCCGTGTAGATATTTCCGTGTTTATACAGATAGCTTTGTAGGTATTTCCATGTTCATACAGATAGCGGTGAATGTATTTCCATGTTCATACAGATAGCGGTGTAGATATTTCCATTTTCATGCAGATAGCGGTGTATATATTTCCCTGTTCAAACACTTAGCGGTGTAGATATTTCCATGTTCATACAGATGGCGGTATAGATATTTCCATGTTTATAGAGATAGCGGTGTAGTTATTTCCATGTGTAAAGAAATAGCTTTGTAGATATTTCCGTGTATATGCAGATAGCTTTGTAGATATTTCCATTTTCATGCAGATAGCGGTGTAGATATTTCCATGTTCAAACAGATAGCGGTGTAGATATTTCCAAGTTCATACAGATAGCAGTGTAGATATTTGCATGTTTATACAGATAGCGGTGAAGATGTATGCATGTTTGCACAGATAGCGGTGTAGATATTTCCATGTTCATACAGATAGCGGTTTAGATATTTCCATGTTCATACAGATAGCGGTGTAGATATTTCCATGTTCATCCAGAAGGCTGTGTAGATATTTCCATGTTCATACAGATAGCGGTGCTGATATTTCCATGTTTATATAGGTAGCGGTTTAGATATTTCCATGTTCATACTGATAGCGGTGTAGATAATTCCATGTTTATACAGATAGCGGTGTAGATATTTCCATGTTTATACAGATAGCGGTTTGGATATCTCCATCTCAATACAGATGGTGGTGTAGATATTTATATGTTCATGCAGATGGCGGTGCAGATATTTCCATGTTCATACAGATGGCGGTGTAGATATTTCTATGTTTATAGAGATAGCGGTGTACTTATTTCCATGTGTAAAGAAATAGCTTTGTAGATATTTCCGTGTATATGCAGATAGCTCTGGAGATATTTCCATTCTCATGCAGATAGCGGTGTAGATATTTCCATGTTCATACAGATAGCGGTGGAGATATTTCCATGTTTATACAGATAGCGGTGAAGATGTATGCATGTTTACACAGATAGCGGTGTAGATATTTCCATGTTCATTCAGGTAGCGGTGTAGATATTTCCATGTTCATCCAGATGGCTGTGTAGATATATCCGTGTTCATACAGATAGCGGTGTAGATCTTTCCATGTTCATACAGATAGCGGTGTAGATATTTCCATGTTCATACAGATAGAGGTGTAGCTATTTCCATGTTCATACAGATTGCGGCGTAGATATTTCCACGTTCATCCAGATGGCTGTGTAGATATATCCATGTTCATACAGATGGCGGTGAAGATATTTCCATGTTCATACAGATAGCAGTGTAGATATTTCCATGTTCATACAGATAGTGGTGTAGATATTTCCATGTTCATACAGATAGCGGTGTATCTATTTCCATGTTCATACATATAGCGGTGTAGATATTTCCAGGTTCATCCAGATGGCTGTGTAGATATTTCCATTTTCATACAGATAGCGGTGCTGATATTTCCATGTTTATACAGGTAGCGGTGTAGATATTTCCATGTTTATACAGATAGCCGTGTAGATATTTCCATGTTTATACACATAGCGGTGTAGATATTTCCATGTTTATACAGACAGCGTTGTAGATATCTCCATTTTAATACAGATGGCGGTGTAGATATTTATTTGTTCATACAGATGGAGGTGAAGATATCTCCATGTTCATACAGATGGCGGTGTAGATATTTCCATGTTAGTAGAGATAGCGGTGTAGTTATTTCCATGTGTAAAGAAATAGCTTTGTAGATATTTCCATGTATATGCAGATAGCTCTGTAGATATTTCCATTTTCATGCAGATAGCGGAGTAGATATTTCCATGTTCAAACAGATACCGGTGTAGATATTTCAATGTTCATACAGATAGCGGTGTAG
This sequence comes from Gorilla gorilla gorilla, assembly GCF_029281585.2. Lineage (NCBI taxonomy): Eukaryota > Metazoa > Chordata > Mammalia > Primates > Hominidae > Gorilla > Gorilla gorilla. The sequence continues at coordinate 3,540,111 of NC_073233.2, read as the reverse complement.
ATATTTCCATGTTTATACAGATAGCGGTGAAGATGTATGCATGTTTACACAGATAGTGGTGTAGATATTTCCATGTTCATACAGATAGCGGTGTAGATATTTCCATGTTCATTCAGATGGCTATGTAGATATATCCATGTTCATACAGATGGCGGTGAAGATATTTCCATGTTCATACAGATAGCGGTGTAGATATTTCCATGTTTATACACATAGCGGTGTAGATATTTCCATGTTCATACAGATGGCGGTGTAGATATTTCCATGTTCATACAGATAGCGGTGTAGATATTTCCAAGTTCATACAGATGGCGGTGTAGATATTTCCATGTTTATAGAGATACCGGTGTAGTTATTTCCATGTGTAAAGAGACAGCTTTGTAGATATTTCCATGTATATGCAGATAGCTGTGTAGATATTTCCATTTTCATGCAGATAGCGGTGTAGATATTTCCATGTTCAAACAGATAGCGGTGTAGATATTTCCATGTTTATACACATAGCGGTGTAGATATTTCCATGTTTATACAGATAGCGGTGTAGATATTTCCGTGTTTATACAGATAGCGTTGTAGGTATTTCCATGTTCATACAGATAGCGGTGAATGTATTTCCATGTTCATACAGATAGCGGTGTAGATATTTCCATTTTCATGTAGATTGCGGTGTATATATTTCCCTGTTCAAACACTTAGCGGTTTAGATATTTCCATGTTCATACAGATAGCGGTGTAGATATTTCCATGTTCATACAGATGGCTGTGTAGATATATCCAAGTTCATACAGATAGCGGTGAAGATATTTCCATGTTCATACAGATGGCGGTGTAGTTATTTCCATGTTCATACCGATAGCGGTGCTGATATTTCCATGTTTATACAGGTAGCGGTGTAGATATTTCCATGTTTATACAGATAGCGGTGTAGATATCTCCATCTTAATACAGATGGCGGTGTAGATATTTATATGTTCATACAGATGGCGGTGCAGATATTTCCATGTTCATACAGATGGCGGTGTAGATATTTCCATGTTCATACAGATAGCGGTTTAGATATTTATATGTTCATACAGATGGTGGTGCAGATATTTCCATGTTCATACAGCTGGCGGTGTAGATATTTCCATGTTTATAGAGATAGTGTTGTAGTTATTTCCATGTGTAAAGAGATAGCTTTGTAGAAATTTCCATGTATATGCAGATAGCTTTGTAGATATTTCCATTTTCATGCAGATAGCGGTGTAGATATTTCCATGTTCAAACAGATAGCGGTGTAGATATTTCCAAGTTCATACAGATAGCAGTGTAGATATTTGCATGTTTATACAGATAGCGGTGAAGATGTATGCATGTTTGCACAGATAGCGGTGTAGATATTTCCATGTTCATACAGATAGCGGTTTAGATATTTCCATGTTCATACAGATAGCGGTGTAGATATTTCCATGTTCATCCAGAAGGCTGTGTAGATATTTCCATGTTCATACAGATAGCGGTGGTGATATTTCCATGTTGATATAGGTAGCGGTTTAGATATTTCCATGTTTATACAGATAGCGGTGTAGATATTTCCATGTTTATACAGATAGCGGTGTGGATATCTCCATCTCAATACAGATGGTGGTGTAGATATTTATATGTTCATGCAGATGGCGGTGCAGATATTTCCATGTTCATACAGATGGCGGTGTAGATATTTCTATGTTTATAGAGATAGCGGTGTAGTTATTTCCATGTGTAAAGAAATAGCTTTGTAGATATTTCCGTGTATATGCAGATAGCTCTGGAGATATTTCCATTTTCATGCAGATAGCGGTGTAGATATTTCCATGTTCATACAGATAGCGGTGGAGATATTTCCATGTTTATACAGATAGCGGTGAAGATGTATGCATGTTTACACAGATAGCGGTGTAGATATTTCCATGTTCATTCAGGTAGCGGTGTAGATATTTCCATGTTCATCCAGATGGCGGTGTAGATATATCCATGTTCATACCGATGGCGGTGAAGATATTTCAATGTTCATACAGATAGCGGTGTAGATCTTTCCATGTTCATACAGATAGCGGTGTAGATATTTCCAAGTTCATACAGATAGAGGTGTAGCTATTTCCATGTTCATACAGATTGCGGTGTAGATATTTCCATGTTCATCCAGATGGCTGTGTAGATATATCCATGTTCGTACAGATGGCGGTGAAGATATTTCCATGTTCATACAGATAGTGGTGTAGATATTTCCATGTTCATACAGATAGCGGTGTATCTATTTCCATGTTCATACAGATAGCGGTGTAGATATTTCCATATTCATCCAGATGGCTGTGTAGATATTTCCATGTTCATACAGATAGCGGTGCTGATATTTCCATGTTTATACAGGTAGTGGTGTAGATATTTCCATGTTTATACAGATAGCGGTGTAGATATTTCCATGTTTATACAGATAGCGGTGTAGATATTTCCATGTTTATACAGATAGCGGTGTAGATATCTCCATCTTAATACAGATGGCGGTGTAGATATTTATATGTTCCTACAGATGGCGGTGAAGATATCTCCATGTTCATACAGATGGCGGTGTAGATATTTCCATGTTAATAGAGATAGCGGTGTAGTTATTTCCATGTGTAAAGAAATAGCTTTGTAGATATTTCCATGTATATGCAGATAGCTGTGCAGATATTTCCATTTTCATGCAGATAGCGGAGTAGATATTTCCATGTTCAAACAGATAGCGGTGTAGATATTTCCATGTTCATACAGATAGCGGTGTAGATATTTCCATGTTCATTCATATGGCTATGTAGATATATCCATGTTCATACAGATGGCGGTGAAGATATTTCCATGTTCATGCAGATAGCGGTGTAGATATTTCCATGTTTATACAGATAGCGGTGTAGATATCTCCATCTTAATACATTTGGCGGTGTAGATATTTATATGTTCATACAGATGGCGGTGCAGATATTTCCATGTTCATTCAGATGGCGGTGTAGATATTTCCATGTTCATTCAGATGGCGGTGTAGATATTTCCATGTGTAAAGAAATAGCTTTGTAGATATTTCCATGTACATGCAGAGAGCTGTGTAGATATTTCCATTTTCATTCAGATAGGGGTGTAGATATTTACATGTTCAAACAGATAGCTGTGTAGATATTTCCATGTTCATACAGATAGCGGTGTAGATATTTCCATGTTTATACAGGTAGCGTTGTAGATATTTCCATGTTTATACAGATAGCGGTGTAGATATTTCGATGTTTATACAGATAGCGGAGTAGATATCTCCATCTTAATACAGATGGCGGCGTAGATATTTATATGATCATACCGATAGCGGTGTAGATATTTCCATGTTCATACAGATAGCGGTGTAGATATTTCCATATTCATCCAGATGGCTGTGTAGATATATCCATGTTCATACAGATGGCGGTGAAGATATTTACATGTTCATACAGATAGCGGTGCAGATATTTCCATGTTCATACAGATGGCGGTGTAGATATTTCCATGTTTATAGAGGTAGCGGTGTAGTTATTTCCATGTGTAAAGAGATAGCTGTATAGATATTTCCATGTATATGCAGATAGCTTTGTAGATATTTCCATTTTCATGCAGATAGCGGTGTAGATATTTCCATGTTCAAACATATAGCGGTGTAGATATTTCCATGTTCATACAGATAGCGGTGTAGATATTTCCATGTTTAAACAGATAGTGGTGAAGATGTATACATGTTTACAGAGATAGCGGTGTAGATATTTCCATGCCCATACAGATAGCGGTGTAGATAATTCCGTGTTCATCCAGATGGCTGTGTAGATATTTCCATGTTCATACAGATAGCGGTGTAGATATTTCCATGTTCATTCAGATGGCTATGTAGATATATCCATGTTCATACAGATGGTGGTGAAGATATTTCCATATTCATACAGATATCGGTGTAGATATTTCCATGTTCATACAGATAGCAGTGTAGGTATTTCCATGTTCATACAGATAGCGGTGCTGATATTTCCATATTTATACAGGTAGCGGTGTAGATATTTCCATGTTCATACAGATAGCGGTGTAGATATTTCCATGTTTATACAGATAGCGGTGTAGATATTTCCATGTTTATACAGATAGCGGTGTGGATATCTCCATCTTAATACAGATGTTGGTGTAGATATTTATATGTTCATGCAGATGGCGGTGCAGATATTTTCATGTTCATACTGATTGCGGTGTAGATATTTCTATGTTTATAGAGATAGCGGTGTAGTTATTTCCATGTGTAAAGAAATAGCTTTGTAGATATTTCCATGTATATGCAGATAGCTCTGTAGATATTTCCATTTTCATGCAGATAGCGGTGTAGATATTTCCATGTTCATACAGATAGCGGTGGAGATATTTCCATGTTTATACAGATAGCGGTGAAGATGTATGCATGTTTACACAGATAGCGGTGTAGATATTTCCATGTTCATTCAGGTAGCGGTGTAGATATTTCCATGTTCATCCAGATGGCTGTGTAGATATATCCATGTTCATACAGATAGCGGTGTAGATCTTTCCATGTTCATACAGATAGCGGTGTAGATATTTCCATGTTCATACAGATAGAGGTGTAGCTATTTCCATGTTCATACAGATTGCGGCGTAGATATTTCCACGTTCATCCAGATGGCTGTGTAGATATATCCATGTTCATAGAGATGGCGGTGAAGATATTTCCATGTTCATACAGATAGCAGTGTATATATTTCCATGTTCATACAGATAGTGGTGTAGATATTTCCATGTTCATACAGATAGCGGTGTATCTATTTCCATGTTCATACATATAGCGGTGTAGATATTTCCAGGTTCATCCAGATGGCTGTGTAGATATTTCCATGTTCATACAGATAGCGGTGCTGATATTTCCATGTTTATACAGGTAGCGGTGTAGATATTTCCATGTTTATACAGATAGCCGTGTAGATATTTCCATGTTTATACAGATAGCGGTGTAGATATTTCCATGTTTATACAGACAGCGTTGTAGATATCTCCATTTTAATACAGATGGCGGTGTAGATATTTATTTGTTCATACAGATGGCGGTGAAGATATCTCCATGTTCATACAGATGGCGGTGTAGATATTTCCATGTTAGTAGAGATAGCGGTGTAGTTATTTCCATGTGTAAAGAAATAGCTTTGTAGATATTTCCATGTATATGCAGATAGCTGTGTAGATATTTCCATTTTCATGCAGATAGCGGAGTAGATATTTCCATGTTCAAACAGATACCGGTGTAGATATTTCCATGTTCATACAGATAGCGGTGTAGATATTTCCATGTTTATACAGATAGCGGTGAAGATGTATTGCATGTTTACACAGATAGTGGTGTAGATATTTCCATGTTCATACATATAGCGGTGTAGATATTTCCATGTTCATTCAGATGGCTATGTAGATATATCCATGTTCATACAGATGGCGGTGAAGATATTTCCATGCTCATACAGATAGCGGTTTAGATATTTCCATGTTCATACAGATAGCTGTGTAGATATTTCCATGTTCATTCAGACAGCGGTGTAGATATTTCCATGTTCATACAGATAGTGGTGTAGATATTTCCATGTTCATAAAGATAGCGGTGTAGCTATTTCCATGTTCATCCAGATGGCTGTGTAGTTATATCCATGTTCATACAGATGGCGGTGAAGATATTTCCATGATCATACAGATAGCGGTGTAGATATTTCCATGTTCATACAGATAGCGGTGCTGATATTTCCATGTTTATGCAGGTAGCGGTGTAGATATTCCCATGTTTATACAGATAGCGGTGTAGATATTTCCATATTTATACAGATAGAGGTGAAGATGTATGCATGTTTACACAGTTAGCGGTGCAGATATTTCCATGTTCATACAGATAGCGGTGTAGATATTTCCATGTTTATACAGGTGGCGGTGTAGATATTTCCATGTTTATACAGATAGCGGTGTAGATATTTCCATGTTTATACAGACAGCGGAGTAGATATCTCCATCTTAATACAGATGTCGGTGTAGATATTTATATGATCATACAGATAGCGGTGTAGATATTTCCATGTTCATACAGATAGCGGTGTAGATATTTCCATATTCATCCAGATGGCTGTGTAGATATATCCATGTTCATACAGATGGCGGTGAAGATATTTCCATGTTCATACAGATAGCGGTGCAGATATTTCCATGTTCATACAGATGGCGGTGTAGATATTTCCATGTTTATAGAGGTAGCGGTGTAGTTATTTCCATGTGTAAAGAGATAGCTGTATAGATATTTCCATGTATATGCAGATAGCTTTGTAGATATTTCCATTTTCATGCAGATAGCGGTGTAGATATTTCCATGTTCAAACAGATAGCGGTGTAGATATTTCCATGTTCAAACAGATAGCGGTGTAGATATTTCCATGTTCATACATATAGCAGTGTAGATATTTCCATGTTTAAACAGATAGTGGTGAAGATGTATACATGTTTACAGAGATAGCGGTGTAGATATTTCCATGCTCATACAGATAGCGGTGTAGATATTTCCGTGTTCATCCAGATGGCTGTGTAGATATTTCCATGTTCATACAGATAGCGGTGTAGATATTTCCATGTTCATTCAGATGGCTATGTAGATATATCCATGTTCATACAGATGGCGGTGAAGATATTTCCATGTTCATACAGATAGAGGTGTAGATATTTCCATGTTCATACAGATAGCGGTGTAGATATTTAAATGTTCATACAGACAGCGGTGCTGATATTTCCATGTTCATCCATATGGCTGTGTAGATATATCTATGTTCATACAGATGGTGGTGAAGATATTTCCATGTTCATACAGATATCGGTGTAGATATTTCCATGTTCATACAGATAGCAGTGTAGGTATTTCCATGTTCATACAGATAGCGGTGCTGATATTTCCATATTTATACAGGTAGCGGTGTAGATATTTCCATGTTCATACAGATAACGGTGTAGATATTTCCATGTTTATACAGATAGCGGTGTAGATATTTCCATGTTTATACAGATAGCGGTGTGGATATCTCCATCTTAATACAGATGGTGGTGTAGATATTTATATGTTCATGCAGATGGCGGTGCAGATATTTCCATGTTCATACAGATGGCGGTGTAGATATTTCTATGTTTATAGAGATAGCGGTGCAGTTATTTCCATGTGTAAAGAAATAGCTTTGTAGATATTTCCATGTATATGCAGATACCTCTGTAGATATTTCCATTTTCATGCAGATAGCGGTGTAGATTTTTCCATGTTCATACAGATAGCGGTGGAGATATTTCCATGTTTATACAGATAGCGGTGAAGATGTTTGCATGTTTACACAGAAAGCGGTGTAGATATTTCCATGTTCATTCAGGTAGCGGTGTAGATATTTCCATGTTCATCCAGATGGCTGTGTAGATATTTCCATGTTTATACAGATAGAGGTGAAGATGTATGCATGTTTACACAGTTAGCGGTGCAGATATTTCCATGTTCAAACAGATAGCGGTGTAGATATTTCCATGTTCATCCAGATGGCTGTGTAGATATATCCATGTTCATACAGATGGCGGTGAAGATATTTCCATGTTCTTACAGATAGCGGTGTGGATATTTCCATGTTCATACAGATAGCTGTGTAGATATATCCATGTTCATTCAGATGGCGGTGTAGATATTTCCATGTTCATACAGATAGTGGTGTAGATATTTCCATGTTCATACAGATAGCGGTGTAGCTATTTCCGTGTTCATACAGATAGCGGTGTAGATATTTCCATGTTCATAGAGATAGCGGTGTAGATATTTCCATGTTCATACAGATAGCGGTGCTGATATTTCCATGTTTATACAGGTAGCGGTGTAGATATTTCCATGTTTATACAGATAGCGGTGTAGATATTTCCATGTTTATACAGATAGCGGTGTAGATATTTTCATGTTTATACAGATAGCGCTGTAGGTATCTCCATCTTAATACAGATGGCGGTGTAGATATTTATATGTTCATACAGATGGCGGTGCAGATATTTCCATGTTCATACAGATGGCGGTGTAGATATTTCCATGTTTATAGAGACTGCGGTGGAGATATTTCCACGTGTAAAGAAATAGCTTTGTAAATATTTCCATGTATATGCAGATAGCTGTGTAGATATTTCCATTTTCATGTAGATAGCGGTGTAGATATTTCCATGTTCAAACAGATAGCTGTGTAGATATTTCCATGTTCATACAGATAGCTGTGTAGATATTTTCATGTTTATACAGATAGCGGTGAAGATGAATGCATGTTAACACAGATAGCGGTGTAGATATTTCCAAGTTCATACAGATAGCGGTGTAGGTATTTCCATGTTCATCCAGATGGCTGTGTAGATATATCCATGTTCATACACATGGCGGTGAAGATATTTCCATGTTCATGCAGACAGCGGTGTAGATATTTCCATGTTCATACAGATAGCGGTGTAGACATTTCCATGTTCATACTGATGGCGTTGTAGAAATTTCCATGTTCATACAGATAGCGGTGTAGATATTTCCATGTTCATACAGATGGCGGTGTAGATATTTCCATGTTCATACAGATAGCAGTGTAGATATTTCCATGTTCATACAGAAGGCGGTGAAGATATTTCCATGATCATACAGATAGCGGTGTAGATATTTCCATGTTCATACAGATAGCGGTGTAGACATTTCCATGTTCATACAGATAGCGGTGTAGCTATTTCCATGTTCATACAGATAGCGGTGTAGATATTTCCATGTTCATCCAGATGGCTGTGTAGATATTTCCATGTTCATACAGATAGTGGTGCTGAGATTTCCATGTTTATACAGGTAGCGGTGTAGATATTCCCATGTGTATACAGATAGCGGTGTAGATATTTCCATGTTTATACAGATAGAGGTGAAGATGTATGCATGTTTACACTGTTAGCGGTGCAGATATTTCCATTTTCATACAGATAGCGGTGTAGATATTTCCATGTTCATCCAGATGGCTGTGTAGATATATCCATGTTCATTCAGATAGCGGTGTAGATATTTCCATTTTCATAGATATAGCGGTGTAGATATTTCCATATTCATACAGAGAGCAGTGCTGATATTTCCATGTTTATACAGGTAGCGGTGTAGATATTTCCATGTTTATACAGATAGCGGTGTAGATATCTCCATCTTAATACAGATGGCGGTGTAGATATTTATATGTTCATACAGATGGCGGTGCAGATATTTCCATGTTCATACAGATGGCGGTGTAGATATTTCCATGTTTATAGAGACTGCGGTGTAGATATTTCCATGTGTAAAGAAATAGCTTTGTAAATATTTCCATGTATATGCAGATAGCTGTGTAGATATTTCCATTTTCATGCAGATAGCGGTGTAGATATTTCCATGTTCAAACAGATAGCTGTGTAGATATTTCCATGTTCATACAGATAGCGGTGTAGATATTTCCATGTTCATACAGACAGCGGTGCTGATATTTCCATGTTCATCCAGATGTCTGTGTAGATATATCTATGTTCATACAGATGGTGGTGAAGATATTTCCATGTTCATACAGATATCGGTGTAGATATTTCCATGTTCATACAGATGGCAGTGTAGGTATTTCCATGTTCATACAGATAGCGGTGCTGATATTTCCATGTTTATACAGGTAGCGGTGTAGATATTTCCATGTTTATACAGATAGTGGTGTAGATATTTCCATGTTTATACAGATAGCGGTGTAGATATTTCCATGTTTATACAGATACTGGTGTAGATATTTCCATGTTTATAGAGATAGCGGTGTAGTTATTTCCATGTGTAGAGAGATAGCTTTGTAGATATTTCCATGTATATGCAGATAGCTGTGTAGATATTTCCATTTTCATGCAGATAGCGGTGTAGATATTTCCGTGTTCATACAGATAGCGGTGTAGATATTTCCATGTTCATAGAGATAGCGGTGTAGATATTTCCATGTTCATACAGATAGCGGTGCTGATATTTCCATGTTTATACAGGTAGCGGTGTAGATATTTCCATGTTTATACAGATAGCGGTGTAGATATTTCCATGTTTATACAGATAGCGGTGTAGATATTTTCATGTTTATACAGATAGCGCTGTAGGTATCTCCATCTTAATACAGATGGCGGTGTAGATATTTATATGTTCATACAGATGGCGGTGCAGATATTTCCATGTTCATACAGATGGCGGTGTAGATATTTCCATGTTTATAGAGACTGCGGTGGAGATATTTCCACGTGTAAAGAAATAGCTTTGTAAATATTTCCATGTATATGCAGATAGCTGTGTAGATATTTCCATTTTCATGTAGATAGCGGTGTAGATATTTCCATGTTCAAACAGATAGCTGTGTAGATATTTCCATGTTCATACAGATAGCTGTGTAGATATTTTCATGTTTATACAGATAGCGGTGAAGATGAATGCATGTTAACACAGATAGCGGTGTAGATATTTCCAAGTTCATACAGATAGCGGTGTAGGTATTTCCATGTTCATCCAGATGGCTGTGTAGATATATCCATGTTCTTACACATGGCGGTGAAGATATTTCCATGTTCATGCAGACAGCGGTGTAGATATTTCCATGTTCATACAGATAGCGGTGTAGACATTTCCATGTTCATACTGATGGCGTTGTAGAAATTTCCATGTTCATACAGATAGCGGTGTAGATATTTCCATGTTCATCCAGATGGCTGTGTAGATATGTCCATGTTCATACAGATGGCGGTGAAGATATTTCCATGTTCATACAGATGGCGGTGTAGATATTTCCATGTTCATACAGATAGCAGTGTAGATATTTCCATGTTCATACAGAAGGCGGTGAAGATATTTCCATGATCATACAGATAGCGGTGTAGATATTTCCATGTTCATACAGATAGCGGTGTAGACATTTCCATGTTCATACAGATAGCGGTGTAGCTATTTCCATGTTCATACAGATAGCGGTGTAGATATTTCCATGTTCATCCAGATGGCTGTGTAGATATTTCCATGTTCATACAGATAGTGGTGCTGAGATTTCCATGTTTATACAGGTAGCGGTGTAGATATTCCCATGTGTATACAGATAGCGGTGTAGATATTTCCATGTTTATACAGATAGAGGTGAAGATGTATGCATGTTTACACTGTTAGCGGTGCAGATATTTCCATTTTCATACAGATAGCGGTGTAGATATTTCCATGTTCATCCAGATGGCTGTGTAGATATATCCATGTTCATTCAGATAGCGGTGTAGATATTTCCATTTTCATAGATATAGCGGTGTAGATATTTCCATATTCATACAGAGAGCAGTGCTGATATTTCCATGTTTATACAGGTAGCGGTGTAGATATTTCCATGTTTATACAGATAGCGGTTTAGATATCTCCATCTTAATACAGATGGCGGTGTAGATATTTATATGTTCATACAGATGGCGGTGCAGATATTTCCATGTTCATACAGATGGCGGTGTAGATATTTCCATGTTTATAGAGACTGCGGTGTAGATATTTCCATGTGTAAAGAAATAGCTTTGTAAATATTTCCATGTATATGCAGATAGCTGTGTAGATATTTCCATTTTCATGCAGATAGCGGTGTAGATATTTCCATGTTCAAACAGATAGCTGTGTAGATATTTCCATGTTCATACAGATAGCGGTGTAGATATTTCCATGTTCATACAGACAGCGGTGCTGATATTTCCATGTTCATCCAGATGTCTGTGTAGATATATCTATGTTCATACAGATGGTGGTGAAGATATTTCCATGTTCATACAGATATCGGTGTAGATATTTCCATGTTCATACAGATGGCAGTGTAGGTATTTCCATGTTCATACAGATAGCGGTGCTGATATTTCCATGTTTATACAGGTAGCGGTGTAGATATTTCCATGTTTATACAGATAGTGGTGTAGATATTTCCATGTTTATACAGATAGCGGTGTAGATATTTCCATGTTTATACAGATACTGGTGTAGATATTTCCATGTTTATAGAGATAGCGGTGTAGTTATTTCCATGTGTAGAGAGATAGCTTTGTAGATATTTCCATGTATATGCAGATAGCTGTGTAGATATTTCCATTTTCATGCAGATAGCGGTGTAGATATTTCCATGTTCATACAGATAGCGGTGTAGATATTTCCATGTTCATACAGATAGCGGTGTAGATATTTCCATGTTCATACAGATAGCGGTGCTGATATTTCCATGTTTATACATGTAGCGGTGTAGATATTGCCATGTTTATACAGATAGTGGTGTAGATATTTCCATGTTTATACAGATAGCGGTGTAGTTATTTCCATGTTTATACAGATAGCAGTGTAGATATCTCCATCTTAATAGAGATGGCGGTGTAGATATTTATATGTTCATACAGATGGCGGTGCAGATATTTCCATGTTCATACAGATGGTGGTGTAGGTATTTCCATGTTTATAGAGATAGCGGTGTAGTTATTTCCATGTGTAAAGAAATAGCCTTGTAGATAGTTCCGTGTATATGCAGATAGCTGTGTAGATATTTCCATTTTCATGCAGATAGCGGTGTAGATATTTCCATGTTCAGCTAGCGGTGTAGATATTTCCATGTTCATACAGATTGCGGTGTAGATATTTGCATGTTTATACAGATAGCGGTGAAGATGTATGCATGTTTGCACAGATAGCGGTGTAGATATTTCCATGTTCATACAGATAGCGGTGTAGATATTTCCATGTTCATACAGATAGTGGTGTAGATATTTCCATGTTCATCCAGAAGGCTGTGTAGATATTTCCATGTTCATACAGATAGCGGTGCTGATAGTTCCATGTTTATACAGGTAGCCGTGTAGATATTTCCATGTTTATACAGATAGCGGTGTAGATATTTCCATGTTTATACAGATAGCGGTGTAGATATTTCCATGTTTATACAGATAGCGGTGTAGATATCTCCATCTTAATACAGATGTCGGTGTAGATATTTATATGTTCATACAGATGGCGGTGCGGATATTTCCATGTTCATACAGATGGCGGTGTAGATATTTACATGTTTATAGAGATAGCGGTGTAGTTATTTCCATGTGTAAAGAAATAGCTTTGTAGATATTTCCGTGTATATGCAGATAGCTGTGTAGATATTTCCATTTTCATGCAGATAGCGGTGTAGATATTTCCATGTTCAAACAGATAGCGGTGTAGATATTTCCATGTTCATACAGATAGCAGTGTAGATATTTGCATGTTTATACAGATAGCGGTGAAGATGTATGCATGTTTGCACAGATAGCGGTGTAGATATTTCCATGTTCATACAGATGGCGGTGTAGATATTTCTATGTTTATAGAGATAGCGGTGCAGTTATTTCCATGTGTAAAGAAATAGCTTTGTAGATATTTCCATGTATATGCAGATAGCTCTGTAGATATTTCCATTTTCATGCAGATAGCGGTGTAGATATTTCCATGTTCATACAGATAGCGGTGGAGATATTTCCATGTTTATACAGATAGCGGTGAAGATGTATGCATGTTTACACAGAAAGCGCTGTAGATATTTCCATGTTCATTCAGGTAGCGGTGTAGATATTTCCATGTTCATCCAGATGGCTGTGTAGATATTTCCATGTTTATACAGATAGAGGTGAAGATGTATGCATGTTTACACAGTTAGCGGTGCAGATATTTCCATTTTCATACAGAGAGCGGTGTAGATATTTCCATGTTCATCCAGATGGCTGTGTAGATATATCCATGTTCATACAGATGGCGGTGAAGATATTTCCATGTTCATACAGATAGCGGTGTAGATATTTCCATGTTCATACAGATAGCTGTGTAGATATATCCATGTTCATTCAGATGGCGGTGTAGATATTTCCATGTTCATACAGATAGTGGTGTAGATACTTCCATGTTCATACAGATAGCGGTGTAGCTATTTCCGTGTTCATACAGATAGCGGTGTAGATATTTCCATGTTCATAGAGATAGCGGTGTAGATATTTCCATGTTCATACAGATAGCGGTGCTGATATTTCCATGTTTATACAGGTAGCGGTGTAGATATTTCCATGTTTATACAGATAGCGGTGTAGATATTTCCATGTTTATACAGAGAGCGGTGTAGATATTTTCATGTTTATGCAGATAGCGCTGTAGGTATCTCCATCTTAATACAGATGGCGGTGTAGATATTTATATGTTCATACAGATGGAGGTGCAGATATTTCCATGTTCATACAGATGGCGGTGTAGATATTTCCATGTTTATAGAGACTGCGGTGGAGATATTTCCAAGTGTAAAGAAATAGCTTTGTAAATATTTCCATGTATATGCAGATAGCTGTGTAGATATTTCCATTTTCATGTAGATAGCGGTGTAGATATTTCCATGTTCAAACAGATAGCTGTGTAGATATTTCCATGTTCATACAGATAGCTGTGAAGATATTTTCATGTTTATACAGATAGCGGTGAAGATGAATGCATGTTAACACAGATAGCGGTGTAGATATTTCCAAGTTCATACAGATAGCGGTGTAGATATTTCCATGTTCATGCAGATGGCTGTGTAGATATATCCATGTTCATACACATGGCGGTGAAGATATTTCCATGTTCATGCAGACAGCGGTGTAGATATTTCCATGTTCATACAGATAGCGGTGTAGACATTTCCATGTTCATACTGATGGCGGTGTAGAAATTTCCATGTTCATACAGATAGCGGTGTAGATATTTCCATGTTCATCCAGATGGCTGTGTAGATATGTCCATGTTCATACAGATGGCGGTGAAGATATTTCCATGTTCATACAGATGGCGGTGTAGATATTTCCATGTTCATACAGATAGCAGTGTAGATATTTCCATGTTCATACAGAAGGCGGTGAAGATATTTCCATGATCATACAGATAGCGGTGTAGATATTTCCATGTTCATACAGATAGCGGTGTAGACATTTCCATGTTCATACAGATAGCGGTGTAGCTATTTCCATGTTCATACAGATAGCGGTGTAGATATTTCCATGTTCATCCAGATGGCTGTGTAGATATTTCCATGTTCATACAGATAGTGGTGCTGAGATTTCCATGTTTATACAGGTAGCGGTGTAGATATTCCCATGTGTATACAGATAGCGGTGTAGATATTTCCATGTTTATACAGATAGAGGTGAAGATGTATGCATGTTTACACTGTTAGCGGTGCAGATATTTCCATTTTCATACAGATAGCGGTGTAGATATTTCCATGTTCATCCAGATGGCTGTGTAGATATATCCATGTTCATTCAGATAGCGGTGTAGATATTTCCATTTTCATAGATATAGCGGTGTAGATATTTCCATATTCATACAGAGAGCAGTGCTGATATTTCCATGTTTATACAGGTAGCGGTGTAGATATTTCCATGTTTATACAGATAGCGGTGTAGATATCTCCATCTTAATACAGATGGCGGTGTAGATATTTATATGTTCATACAGATGGCGGTGCAGATATTTCCATGTTCATACAGATGGCGGTGTAGATATTTCCATGTTTATAGAGACTGCGGTGTAGATATTTCCATGTGTAAAGAAATAGCTTTGTAAATATTTCCATGTATATGCAGATAGCTGTGTAGATATTTCCATTTTCATGCAGATAGCGGTGTAGATATTTCCATGTTCAAACAGATAGCTGTGTAGATATTTCCATGTTCATACAGATAGCGGTGTAGATATTTCCATGTTCATACAGACAGCGGTGCTGATATTTCCATGTTAATCCAGATGTCTGTGTAGATATATCTATGTTCATACAGATGGTGGTGAAGATATTTCCATGTTCATACAGATATCGGTGTAGATATTTCCATGTTCATACAGATAGCAGTGTAGGTATTTCCATGTTCATACAGATAGCGGTGCTGATATTTCCATGTTTATACAGGTAGCGGTGTAGATATTTCCATGTTTATACAGATAGTGGTGTAGATATTTCCATGTTTATACAGATAGCGGTGTAGATATTTCCATGTTTATACAGATAGTGGTGTAGATATTTCCATGTTTATAGAGATAGCGGTGTAGTTATTTCCATGTGTAGAGACATAGCTTTGTAGATATTTCCATGTATATGCAGATAGCTGTGTAGATATTTCCATTTTCATGCAGATAGCGGTGTAGATATTTCCATGTTCATACAGATAGCGGTGTAGATATTTCCATGTTCATACAGATAGCGGTGCTGATATTTCCATGTTTATACATGTAGCGGTGTAGGTATTGCCATGTTTATACAGATAGCGGTGTAGATATTTCCATGTTTATACAGATAGCGGTGTAGTTATTTCCATGTTTATACAGATAGCAGTGTAGATATCTCCATCTTAATAGAGATGGCGGTGTAGATATTTATATGTTCATACAGATGGCGGTGCAGATATTTCCATGTTCATACAGATGGTGGTGTAGATATTTCCATGTTTATAGAGATAGCGGTGTAGTTATTTCCATGTGTAAAGAAATAGCCTTGTAGATAGTTCCGTGTATATGCAGATAGCTGTGTAGATATTTCCATTTTCATGCAGATAGCGGTGTAGATATTTCCATGTTCAGCTAGCGGTGTAGATATTTCCATGTTCATACAGATAGCGGTGTAGATATTTGCATGTTTATACAGATAGCGGTGAAGATGTATGCATGTTTGCACAGATAGCGGTGTAGATATTTCCATGTTCATACAGATAGCGGTGTAGATATTTCCATGTTCATACAGATAGTGGTGTAGATATTTCCATGTTCATCCAGAAGGCTGTGTAGATATTTCCATGTTCATACAGATAGCGGTGCTGATAGTTCCATGTTTATACAGGTAGCCGTGTAGATATTTCCATGTTTATACAGATAGCGGTGTAGATATTTCCATGTTTATACAGATAGCGGTGTAGATATTTCCATGTTTATACAGATAGCGGTGTAGATATCTCCATCTTAATACAGATGGCGGTGTAGATATTTATATGTTCATACAGATGGCGGTGCAGATATTTCCATGTTCATACAGATGGCGGTGTAGATATTTACATGTTTATAGAGATAGCGGTGTAGTTATTTCCATGTGTAAAGAAATAGCTTTGTAGATATTTCCGTGTATATGCAGATAGCTGTGTAGATATTTCCATTTTCATGCAGATAGCGGTGTAGATATTTCCATGTTCAAACAGATAGCGGTGTAGATATTTCCATGTTCATACAGATAGCAGTGTAGATATTTGCATGTTTATACAGATAGCGGTGAAGATGTATGCATGTTTGCACAGATAGCGGTGTAGATATTTCCATGTTTATACAGATAGCGATGAAGATGTATGCATGTTTACACAGATAGCGGTGTATATATTTCCATGTTCATACAGATAGCGGTGTAGATATTTCCATGTTCATACAGAGAGCGGTGTAGATATTTCCATGTTCATACAGATAGTGGTGTATGTATTTCCATGTTCATACATATAGCGGTGTAGATGTTTCCATGTTCATCCAGATGTCTGTGTAGTTATATCCATGTTCATACAGATGGCGGTGAAGATATTTCCATGATCATACAGATAGCGGTGTAGATATTTCCATGTTCATACAGATAGCGGTGTAGATATTTCCATGTTTATACATATAGCGGTGTAGATAATTCCATGTTCATACATATAGCGGTGTAGATATTTCCATGTTCATCCAGATGGCTGTGTAGTTATATCCATGTTCATACAGATGGCGGTGAAGATATTTCCCTGATCATACAGATAGCGGTGTAGATATTTCCATGTTCATACAGATAGCGGTGTAGACATTTCCATGTTCATACAGATAGCGGTGTAGCTATTTCCATGTTCATACAGATAGCGGTGTAGATATTTCCATGTTCATCCAGATGGCTGTGTAGATATTTCCATGTTCATACAGATAGTGGTGCTGATATTTCCATGTTTATACAGGTAGCGGTGTAGATATTCCCATGTGTATACAGATAGCGGTGTAGATATTTCCATGTTTATACAGATAGAGGTGAAGATGTATGCATGTTTACACTGTTAGCGGTGCAGATATTTCCATTTTCATACAGATAGCGGTGTAGATATTTCCATGTTCATCCAGATGGCTGTGTAGATATATCCATGTTCATTCAGATGGCGGTGAAGATATTTAAATGTTCATACAGATAGCGGTGTAGATATTTCCATGTTCATACAGATAGCTGTGTAGGTATTTCCATGTTCATACAGACAGCGGTGTAGATATTTCCATGATCATACAGATAGAGGTGTAGATATTTCCATGTTCATACAGATAGCGGTGTATCTATTTCCATGTTCATACAGATAGCGGTGTAGATATTTCCGTTTTCATAGAGATAGCGGTGTAGATATTTCCATATTCATACAGAGAGCAGTGCTGATATTTCCATGTTTATACAGGTAGCGGTGTAGATATTTCCATGTTTATACAGATAGCGGTGTAGATATCTCCATCTTAATACAGATGGCAGTGTAGATATTTATATGTTCATACAGATTTCGGTGCAGATATTTCCATGTTCATACAGATGGCCGTGTAGATATTTCCATGTTTATAGAGACTGCGGTGTAGATATTTCCATGTGTAAAGAAATAGCTTTGTAAATATTTCCATGTATATGCAGATAGCTGTGTAGATATTTCCATTTTCATGCAGATAGCGGTGTAGATATTTCCATGTTCAAACAGATAGCTGTGTAGATATTTCCATGTTCATACAGATAGCGGTGTAGATATTTCCATGTTCATACAGACAGCAGTGCTGATATTTCCATGTTCATCCAGATGGCTGTGTAGATATATCTATGTTCATACAGATGGTGGTGAAGATATTTCCATGTTCATACAGATATCGGTGTAGATATTTCCATGTTCATACAGATAGCAGTGTAGGTATTTCCATGTTCATACAGATAGCGGTGCTGATATTTCCATGTTTATACAGATAGCGGTGTAGATATTTCCATGTTTATACAGATAGTGGTGTAGCTATTTCCATGTTTATACAGATAGCGGTGTAGATATTTCCATGTTTATACAGATAGTGGTGTAGATATTTCCATGTTTATAGAGATAGCGGTGTAGTTATTTCCAAGTGTAGAGAGATAGCTTTGTAGATATTTCCATGTATATGCAGATAGCTGTGTAGATATTTCCATTTTCATGCAGATAGCGGTGTAGATATTTCCATGTTCATACAGATAGCGGTGTAGATATTTCCATGTTCATACAGATAGCGGTGCTGATATTTCCATGTTTATACAGATAGCAGTGTAGATATCTCCATCTTAATAGAGATGGCGGTGTAGATATTTATATGTTCATACAGATGGCGGTGCAGATATTTCCATGTTCATACAGATGGTGGTGTAGATATTTCCATGTTTATAGAGATAGCGGTGTAGTTATTTCCATGTGTAAAGAAATTGCCTTGTAGATAGTTCCGTGTATATGCAGATAGCTGTGTAGATATTTCCATTTTCATGCAGATAGCGGTGTAGATATTTCCATGTTCAGCTAGCGGTGTAGATATTTCCATGTTCATACAGATAGCGGTGTAGATATTTGCATGTTTATACAGATAGCGGTGAAGGTGTATGCATGTTTGCACAGATAGCGGTGTAGATATTTCCATGTTCATACAGATAGCGGTGTAGATATTTCCATGTTCTTACAGATAGCGGTGTAGATATTTCCATGTTCATCCAGAAGGCTGTGTAGATATTTCCATGTTCATACAGATAGCGGTGCTGATAGTTCCATGTTTATACAGGTAGCCGTGTAGATATTTCCATGTTTATACAGATAGCGGTGTAGATATTTCCATGTTTATACAGATAGCAGTGTAGATATTTCCATGTTTATACAGATAGCGGTGTAGATATCTCCATCTTAATACAGATGTCGGTGTAGATATTTATATGTTCATACAGATGGCGGTGCAGATATTTCCATGTTCATACAGATGGCGGTGTAGATATTTCCATGTTTATAGAGATAGCGGTGTAGTTATTTCCATGTGTAAAGAAATAGCTTTGTAGATATTTCCGTGTATATGCAGATAGCTGTGTAGATATTTCCATTTTCATGCAGATAGCGGTGTAGATATTTCCATGTTCAAACAGATAGCGGTGTAGATATTTCCATGTTCATACAGATAGCAGTGTAGATATTTGCATGTTTATACAGATAGCGGTGAAGATGTATGCATGTTTGCACAGATAGCGGTGTAGATATTTCCATGCTCATACAGATAGCGGAGTAGATATTTCCATGTCCATACAGATAGCGGTGTAGATATTTCCATGTTCATCCAGAAGGCTGTGTAGATATTTCCATGTTCATACAGATAGCGGTGCTGATATTTCCATGTTTATATAGGTAGCAGTGTAGATATTTCCAGGTTCATACAGATAGCGGTGTAGATATTTCCATGTTTATACAGATAGCGGAGTAGATATTTCCATGTTTATACAGATAGCGGTGTGGATATCACCATCTTAATACAGATGGTGGTGTAGATATTTATATGTTCATGCAGATGGCGGTGCAGATATTTCCATGTTCATACAGATGGCGGTGTAGATATTTCTATGTTTATAGAGATAGCGGTGTAGTTATTTCCATGTGTAAAGAGATAGCTTTGTAGATATTTCCATGTATATGCAGATAGCTCTGGAGATATTTCCATTCTCAAGCAGATAGCGGTGTAGATATTTCCGTGTTCATACAGATAGCGGTGGAGATATTTCCATGTTTATACAGATAGCGGTGAAGATGTATGCATGTTTACACAGATAGCGGTGTAGATATTTCCATGTTCATTCAGGTAGCGGTGTAGATATTTCCATGTTCATCCAGATGGCTGTGTAGATATATCCATGTTCATACCGATGGCGGTGAAGATATTTCAATGTTCATACAGATAGCGGTGTAGATCTTTCCATGTTCATACAGATAGCGGTGTAGATATTTCCATGTTCATACAGATAGTGGTGTAGATATTTCCATGTTCATACAGATAGCGGTGTATCTATTTCCATGTTTATACAGATGGCTGTGTAGATATTTCCATGTTCATACAGATAGCGGTGCTGATATTTCCATGTTTATACAGGTAGCGGTGTAGGTATTTCCATGTTTATACAGATAGCGGTGTAGATATTTCCATGTTTACACAGATAGCGGTGTAGATATTTCCATGTTTATACAGATAGCGGTGTAGATATCTCCATCTTAATACAGATGGCGGTGTAGATATTTATATGTTCATACAGATGGCGGTGAAGATATCTCCATGTTCATACAGATGGCGGTGTAGATATTTCCATGTTAATAGAGATAGCGGTGTAGTTATTTCCATGTGTAAAGAAATAGCTTTGTAGATATTTCCATGTATATGCAGATAGCTGTGTAGATATTTCCATTTTCATGCAGATAGCGGAGTAGATATTTCCATGTTCAAACTGATAGCGGTGTAGATATTTCCATGTTCATACAGATAGCGGTGTAGATATTTCCATGTTTATACAGATAGCGGTGAAGATGTATGCATGTTTACACAGATAGTGGTGTAGATATTTCCATGTTCATACAGATAGCGGTGTAGATATTTCCATGTTCATTCACATGGCTATGTAGATATATCCATGTTCATACAGATGGCGGTGAAGATATTTCCATGTTCATACAGATAGCGGTGTAGATATTTCCATGTTCATACATATAGCGGTGTAGATATTTCCATGTTTATACATATAGCGGTGTAGATAATTCCATGTTCATACATATAGCGGTGTAGATATTTCCATGTTCATCCAGATTGCTGTGTAGTTATATCCATGTTCATACAGATGGCGGTGAAGATATTTCCATGATCATACAGATAGCGGTGTAGATATTTCCATGTTCATACAGATAGCGGTGTAGACATTTCCATGTTCATACAGATAGCGGTGTAGCTATTTCCATGTTCATACAGATAGCGGTGTAGATATTTCCATGTTCATCCAGATGGCTGTGTAGATATTTCCATGTTCATACAGATAGCGGTGCTGATATTTCCATGTTTATACAGGTAGCGGTGTAGATATTCCCATGTGTATACAGATAGAGGTGTAGATATTTCCATGTTTATACAGATAGAGGTGAAGATGTATGCATGTTTACACTGTTAGCGGTGCAGATATTTCCATTTTCATACAGATAGCGGTGTAGATATTTCCATGTTCATCCAGATGGCTGTGTAGATATATCCATGTTCATTCAGATGGCGGTGAAGATATTTAAATGTTCATACAGATAGCAGTGTAGATATTTCCATGTTCATACAGATAGCTGTGTAGGTATTTCCATGTTCATACAGACAGCGGTGTAGATATTTCCATGTTCATACAGATAGAGGTGTAGATATTTCCATGTTCATACAGACAGCGGTGTATCTATTTCCATGTTCATACAGATAGAGGTGTAGATATTTCCATGTTCATACAGATAGCGGTGTATCTATTTCCATGTTCATACAGATAGCGGTGTAGATATTTCCATTTTCATAGAGATAGCGGTGTAGATATTTCCATATTCATACAGAGAGCAGTGCTGATATTTCCATGTTTATACAGGTAGCGGTGTAGATATTTCCATGTTTATACAGATAGCGGTGTAGATATCTCCATCTTTATACAGATGGCGGTGTAGATATTAATATGTTCATACAGATGGCGGTGCAGATATTTCCATGTTCATACAGATGGCGGTGTAGATATTTCCATGTTTATAGAGACTGCGGTGTAGATATTTCCATGTGTAAAGAAATAGCTTTCTAAATATTTCCATGTATATGCAGATAGCTGTGTAGATATTTCCATTTTCATGCAGATAGCCGTGTAGATATTTCCATGTTCAAACAGATAGCTGTGTAGATATTTCCATGTTCATACAGATAGCGGTGTAGATATTTCCATGTTTATACAGATAGTGGTGTAGATATTTCCATGTTTATACAGATAGCGGTGTAGATATTTCCATGTTTATACAGATAGTGGTGTAGATATTTCCATGTTTATAGAGATAGCGATGTAGTTATTTCCATGTGTAAAGGGATAGCTTTGTAGATATTTCCATGTATATGCAGATAGCTGTGTAGATATTTCCATTTTCATGTAGATAGCGGTGTAGATATTTCCATGTTCATACAGATAGCGGTGTAGATATTTCCATGTCCATACAGATAGCGGTGTAGATATTTCCATGTTCATCCAGAAGGCTGTGTAGATATTTCCATGTTCATACAGATAGCGGTGCTGATATTTCCATGTTTATATAGGTAGCAGTGTAGATATTTCCAGGTTCATACAGATAGCGGTGTAGATATTTCCATGTTTATACAGATAGCGGAGTAGATATTTCCATGTTTATACAGATAGCGGTGTGGATATCACCATCTTAATACAGATGGTGGTGTAGATATTTATATGTTCATGCAGATGGCGGTGCAGATATTTCCATGTTCATACAGATGGCGGTGTAGATATTTCTATGTTTATAGAGATAGCGGTGTAGTTATTTCCATGTGTAAAGAGATAGCTTTGTAGATATTTCCATGTATATGCAGATAGCTCTGGAGATATTTCCATTCTCAAGCAGATAGCGGTGTAGATATTTCCGTGTTCATACAGATAGCGGTGGAGATATTTCCATGTTTATACAGATAGCGGTGAAGATGTATGCATGTTTACACAGATAGCGGTGTAGATATTTCCATGTTCATTCAGGTAGCGGTGTAGATATTTCCATGTTCATCCAGATGGCTGTGTAGATATATCCATGTTCATACCGATGGCGGTGAAGATATTTCAATGTTCATACAGATAGCGGTGTAGATCTTTCCATGTTCATACAGATAGCGGTGTAGATATTTCCATGTTCATACAGATAGTGGTGTAGATATTTCCATGTTCATACAGATAGCGGTGTATCTATTTCCATGTTTATACAGATGGCTGTGTAGATATTTCCATGTTCATACAGATAGCGGTGCTGATATTTCCATGTTTATACAGGTAGCGGTGTAGGTATTTCCATGTTTATACAGATAGCGGTGTAGATATTTCCATGTTTACACAGATAGCGGTGTAGATATTTCCATGTTTATACAGATAGCGGTGTAGATATCTCCATCTTAATACAGATGGCGGTGTAGATATTTATATGTTCATACAGATGGCGGTGAAGATATCTCCATGTTCATACAGATGGCGGTGTAGATATTTCCATGTTAATAGAGATAGCGGTGTAGTTATTTCCATGTGTAAAGAAATAGCTTTGTAGATATTTCCATGTATATGCAGATAGCTGTGTAGATATTTCCATTTTCATGCAGATAGCGGAGTAGATATTTCCATGTTCAAACTGATAGCGGTGTAGATATTTCCATGTTCATACAGATAGCGGTGTAGATATTTCCATGTTTATACAGATAGCGGTGAAGATGTATGCATGTTTACACAGATAGTGGTGTAGATATTTCCATGTTCATACAGATAGCGGTGTAGATATTTCCATGTTCATTCACATGGCTATGTAGATATATCCATGTTCATACAGATGGCGGTGAAGATATTTCCATGTTCATACAGATAGCGGTGTAGATATTTCCATGTTCATACATATAGCGGTGTAGATATTTCCATGTTTATACATATAGCGGTGTAGATAATTCCATGTTCATACATATAGCGGTGTAGATATTTCCATGTTCATCCAGATTGCTGTGTAGTTATATCCATGTTCATACAGATGGCGGTGAAGATATTTCCATGATCATACAGATAGCGGTGTAGATATTTCCATGTTCATACAGATAGCGGTGTAGACATTTCCATGTTCATACAGATAGCGGTGTAGCTATTTCCATGTTCATACAGATAGCGGTGTAGATATTTCCATGTTCATCCAGATGGCTGTGTAGATATTTCCATGTTCATACAGATAGCGGTGCTGATATTTCCATGTTTATACAGGTAGCGGTGTAGATATTCCCATGTGTATACAGATAGAGGTGTAGATATTTCCATGTTTATACAGATAGAGGTGAAGATGTATGCATGTTTACACTGTTAGCGGTGCAGATATTTCCATTTTCATACAGATAGCGGTGTAGATATTTCCATGTTCATCCAGATGGCTGTGTAGATATATCCATGTTCATTCAGATGGCGGTGAAGATATTTAAATGTTCATACAGATAGCAGTGTAGATATTTCCATGTTCATACAGATAGCTGTGTAGGTATTTCCATGTTCATACAGACAGCGGTGTAGATATTTCCATGTTCATACAGATAGAGGTGTAGATATTTCCATGTTCATACAGACAGCGGTGTATCTATTTCCATGTTCATACAGATAGAGGTGTAGATATTTCCATGTTCATACAGATAGCGGTGTATCTATTTCCATGTTCATACAGATAGCGGTGTAGATATTTCCATTTTCATAGAGATAGCGGTGTAGATATTTCCATATTCATACAGAGAGCAGTGCTGATATTTCCATGTTTATACAGGTAGCGGTGTAGATATTTCCATGTTTATACAGATAGCGGTGTAGATATCTCCATCTTTATACAGATGGCGGTGTAGATATTAATATGTTCATACAGATGGCGGTGCAGATATTTCCATGTTCATACAGATGGCGGTGTAGATATTTCCATGTTTATAGAGACTGCGGTGTAGATATTTCCATGTGTAAAGAAATAGCTTTCTAAATATTTCCATGTATATGCAGATAGCTGTGTAGATATTTCCATTTTCATGCAGATAGCCGTGTAGATATTTCCATGTTCAAACAGATAGCTGTGTAGATATTTCCATGTTCATACAGATAGCGGTGTAGATATTTCCATGTTTATACAGATAGTGGTGTAGATATTTCCATGTTTATACAGATAGCGGTGTAGATATTTCCATGTTTATACAGATAGTGGTGTAGATATTTCCATGTTTATAGAGATAGCGATGTAGTTATTTCCATGTGTAAAGGGATAGCTTTGTAGATATTTCCATGTATATGCAGATAGCTGTGTAGATATTTCCATTTTCATGTAGATAGCGGTGTAGATATTTCCATGTTCATACAGATAGCGGTGTAGATATTTCCATGTTCATACAGGTAGCGGTGTAGATATTTCCATGTTTATACAGGTAGCGGTGTAGATATTTCCATGTTTATACAGGTAGCGGTGTAGATATTTCCATGTTTATACAGATAGCGGTGTAGATATCTCCATCTTAATACAGATGGCGGTGTAGATATTTATATGTTCATACAGGTGTCGGTGCAGATATTTCCATGTTCATACAGATGGCGGTGTAGATATTTCCATGTTTATAGAGATAGCGGTGTAGTTATTTCCATGTGTAAAGAAATAGCTTTGTAGATATTTCCGTGTATATGCAGATAGCTGTGTAGATATTTCCATTTTCATACAGATAGCAGTGTAGATATTTCCATGTTCAAACAGATAGCGGTGTAGATATTTCCATGTTCATACAGATAGCAGTGTAGATATTTGCATGTTTATACAGATAGCGGTGAAGATGTATGCATCTTTGCACAGATAGCGGTGTAGATATTTCCATGTTCATACAGATAGCGGTGTAGATATTTCCATGTTCATACAGATAGCGGTGTAGATATTTCCATGTTCATCCAGAAGGCTGTGTAGATATTTCAATGTTCATACAGATAGCGGTGCTGATATTTCCATGTTTATATAGGTAGAGGTGTAGATATTTCCATGTTCATACAGATAGCGGTGTAGATCTTTCCATGTTTATACAGATAGCGGTGTAGATATTTCCATGTTTATACAGATAGCGGTGTGGATATCTCCATCTTAATACAGATGGTGGGGTAGATATTTATATGTTCATGCAGATGGCGGTGCAGATATTTCCATGTTCATACAGATGGCGGTGTAGATATTTCTATGTTTATAGAGATAGCGGTGTAGTTATTTCCATGTGTAAAGAAATAGCTTTGTAGATATTTCCATGTTTACACAGATAGCGGTGTAGATATTTCCATGTTCATTCAGGTAGCGGTGTAGATATTTCCATGTTCATCCAGATGGCTGTGTAGATATATCCATGTTCATACCGATGGCGGAGAAAATATTTCAATGTTCATACAGATAGCGGTTAGATCTTTCCATGTTCATACAGATAGCGGTGTAGATATTTCCGTGTTCATACAGATAGAGGTGTAGCTATTTCCATCTTCATACAGATTTCGGTGTAGATATTTCCATGTTCATCCAGATGGCTGTGTAGATATATCCATGTTCATACAGATGGCGGTGAAGATATTTCCATGTTCATACAGATAGCGGTGTAGATATTTCCATGTTCATACAGATAGTGGTGTAGATATTTCCATGTTCATACAGATAGCGGTGTATCTATTTCCATGTTCATACAGATGGCTGTGTAGATATTTCCATGTTCATCCAGATGGCTGTGTAGTTATTTCCATGTTTTACAGATAGCGGTGCTGATATTTCCATGTTTATACAGGTAGCGGTGTAGATATTTCCATGTTTATACAGATAGCGGTGTAGATATTTCCATGTTTATACAGATAGCGGTGTAGATATCTCCATCTTAATAGAGATGGCGGTGTAGATATTTATATGTTCATACTGATGGCGGTGAAGATATCTCCATGTTCATACAGATGGCGGTGTAGATATTTCCATGATAATACAGATACCGGTGTAGTTATTTCCATGTGTAAAGAAATAGCTTTGTAGATATTTCCATGTATATGCAGATAGCTGTGTAGATATTTCCATTTTCATGCAGATAGCGGAGTAGATATTTCCATGTTCAAACAGATACCGGTGTAGATATTTCCATGTTCATACAGATAGCGGTGTAGATATTTCCATGTTTATACAGATAGCGGAGTAGATATCTCCATCTTAATACAGATGGCGGTGTAGATATTTATATGATCATACAGATGGCGGTGCAGATATTTCCATGTTCACACAGATGGTGGTGTAGATATTTCCATGTTTATAGAGATAGCGGTGTAGTTATTTCCATGTGTAAAGAGATAGCTGTATAGATATTTCCATGTATATGCAGATAGCTTTGTAGATATTTCCATTTACATGCAGATAGTGGTGTAGATATTTCCATGTTCAAACAGATAGCGGTGTAGATATTTCCAGGTTCATACAGATAGCAGTGTAGATATTTCCATGTTTAAACAGATAGTGGTGAAGATGTATACATGTTTACACAGATAGCGGTGTAGATATTTCCATGCTCATACAGATAGCGGTGTAGATATTTCCGTGTTCATCCAGATGGCTTTGTAGATATATCCATGTTCATACAGATGGCGGTGAAGATATTTCCATGTTCATACAGATAGCGGTGTAGATATTTCCATGTTCATACAGATAGCGGTGTAGATATTTCCATGTTCATACAGACAGCGGTGCTGATATTTCCATGTTCATCCAGATGGCTGTTTAGATATATCTATGTTCATACAGATGGTGGTGAAGATATTTCCATGTTCATACAGATATCGGTGTAGATATTTCCATGTTCATACAGATAGCAGTGTAGGTATTTCCATGTTCATACAGATAGCGGTGCTGATATTTCCATGTTTATACAGGTAGCGGTGTAGATATTTCCATGTTTATACAGATAATGGTGTAGATATTTCCATGTTTATACAGATAGCGTTGTAGATATTTCCATGTTTATACAGATAGTGGTGTAGATATTTCCATGTTTATAGAGATAGCGGTGTAGTTATTTCCATGTGTAAAGAGATAGCTTTGTAGATATTTCCATGTA
The DNA here is from genome assembly GCF_029281585.2 of Gorilla gorilla gorilla. Taxonomy (NCBI): domain Eukaryota; kingdom Metazoa; phylum Chordata; class Mammalia; order Primates; family Hominidae; genus Gorilla; species Gorilla gorilla. The sequence goes on along the minus strand of NC_073233.2, from coordinate 3,511,055 downwards.
TATGCAGATAGCTGTGTAGATATTTCCATTTTCATGCAGATAGCGGTGTAGATATTTCCATGTTCATACAGATAGTGGTGTATCTATTTCCATGTTCATACATATAGCGGTGTAGATATTTCCATGTTCATCCAGATGGCTGTGTAGATATTTCCATGTTCATACAGATAGCGGTGCTGATATTTCCATGTTTATACAGGTAGTGGTGTAGATATTTCCATGTTTATACAGATAGCGGTGTAGATATTTCCATGTTAATACAGATAGCAGTGTAGATATTTCCATGTTCATACAGATAGTGGTGTAGATATTTCCATGTTTATACAGATAGCGGTGAAGATGTATGCATGTTTACACAGATAGTGGTGTAGATATTTCCATGTTCATACAGATTGCGGTGTAGATATTTCCATGTTCATTCAGATGGCTATGTAGATATATCCATGTTCATACAGATGGTGGTTTAGATATTTCCATGTTCATACAGATAGCGGTGTAGATATTTCCATGTTCATACAGATAGCGGTGTAGATATTTCCATGTTTATACATATAGCGGTGTAGATATTTCCATGTTCATACATATAGCGGTGTAGATATTTCCATGTTCATCCAGATGGCTGTGTAGTTATATCCATGTTCATACAGATGGCGGTGAAGATATTTCCATGATCATACAGATAGCAGTGTAGATATTTCCATGTTCATACAGATAGCGGTGTAGACATTTCCATGTTCATACAGATTGCGGTGTGGCTATTTCCATGTTCATACAGATAGCGGTGTAGATATTTCCATGTTCATCCAGATGGCTGTGTAGATATTTCCATGTTCATACAGATAGTGGTGCTGATGTTTCCATGTTTATACAGGTAGCGGTGTAGATATTCCCATGTTTATACAGATAGCGGTGTAGATATTTCCATGTTTATACAGATAGAGGTGAGGATGTATGCATGTTTAAACAGTTAGCGGTGCAGATATTTCCATGTTCATACAGATAGCGGTGTAGATATTTCCATGTTCATCCAGATGGCTGTGTAGATATATCCATGTTCATTCAGATGGCAGTGAAGATATTTCCATGTTCATACAGATAGCGGTGTAGATATTTCCATGTTCATACAGATAGCTGTGTAGATATTTCCATGTTCATACAGACAGCGGTGTAGATATTTCCATGTTCATACAGATAGTGGTGTAGATATTTCCATGTTCATACAGATAGCGGTGTAGCTATTTCCATGTTCATACAGATAGCGGTGTAGATATTTCCATGTTCATAGAGATAGCGGTGTAGATATTTCCATGTTCATACAGATAGCGGTGCTGATATTTCTATGTTTATATTGGTAGTGGTGTAGATATTTCCATGTTTATACAGATAGCGGTGTAGATATTTCCATGTTTATACAGATAGCGGTGTAGATATTTTCATGTTTATACAGATAGCGGTGTAGATATCTCCATCTTAATACAGATGGCGGTGTAGATATTTATATGTTCATACAGATGGCGGTGCAGATATTTCCATGTTCATACAGATGGCGGTGTAGGTATTTCCATGTTTATAGAGACTGCGGTGTAGATATTTCCATGTGTAAAGAAATAGCTTTGTAAATATTTCCATGTATATGCAGATAGCTGTGTAGATATTTCCATTTTCATGCAGATAGCGGTGTAGATATTTCCATGTTCAAACAGATAGCTGTGTAGATATTTCCATGTTCATACAGATAGCGGTGTAGATATTTCCATGTTTATACAGATAGCGGTGAAGATGTATGCATGTTAACACAGATAGCGGTGTAGATATTTCCAAGTTAATACAGATAGCGGTGTAGATATTTCCATGTTCATCCAGATGGCTGTGTAGATATATCCATGTTCATACAGATGGCGGTGAAGCTATTTCCATGTTCATGCAGATAGCGGTGTAGATATTTCCATGTTCATACAGATAGCGGTGTAGACATTTCCATGTTCATACTGATAGCGGTGTAGCTATTTCCATGTTCATACAGATAGCGGTGTAGATATTTCCATGTTCATCCAGATGGCTGTGTAGATATGTCCATGTTCATACAGATGGCGGTGAAGTTATTTCCATGTTCATACAGATGGCGGTGTAGATATTTCCATGTTCATACAGATAGCAGTGTAGATATTTCCATGTTCATACAGACAGCGGTGCTGTTACTTCCATGTTCATCCAGATGGCTTTGTAGATATTTCCATGTTCATACAGATATCGGTGTAGATATTTCCATGTTCATAGAGATAGCGGTGTAGATATTTCCATGTTCATACAGATAGCGGTGCTGATATTTCCATGTTTATTCAGGTAGCGGTGTTGATATTTCCATGCTTATTCATATAGCTGTGTAGATATTTCCCTGTTTATACAGATAGCGGTGTAGATATTTTCATGTTTATACAGATAGCGGTGTAGATATCTCCATCTTAATACAGATGGCGGTGTAGATATTTATATGTTCATACAGATGGCGGTGCAGATATTTCCATGTTCATTCAGATGGCGGTGTAGATATTTCCATGTTTATAGAGATTGCGGTGTAGATATTTCCATGTGTAAAGAAATAGCTTTGTAGATATTTCCATGTACATGCAGAGAGCTGTGTAGATATTTCCATTTTCATGCAGATAGCGGTGTAGATATTTCCATGTTCAAACAGATATCTGTGTAGATATTTCCATGTTCATACAGATAGCGGTGTAGATATTTCCATGTTTATACAGATAGCGGTGAAGATGTATGCATGTTAACACAGATAGCGGTGTAGATATATCCATGTTCATACAGATAGCGGTGTAGATATTTCCATGTTCATACAGATGGCGGTGTAGATATTTCCATGTTTATAGAGATACCGGTGTAGTTATTTCCATGTGTAAAGAGATAGCTTTGTAGATATTTCCATGTATATGCAGATAGCTGTGTAGATATTTCCATTTTCATGCAGATAGCGGTGTAGATATTTCCATGTTCAAAGAGATAGCGGTGTAGATATTTCCATGTTTATACACATAGCGGTGTAGATATTTCCATGTTTATACAGATAGCGGTGTAGATATTTCCGTGTTTATACAGATAGCGTTGTAGGTATTTCCATGTTCATACAGATAGCGGTGTATGTATTTCCATGTTCATACAGATAGCGGTGTAGATATTTCCATTTTCATGCAGATAGCGGTGTATATATTTCCCTGTTCAAACAGTTAGCGGTTTAGATATTTCCATCTTCATACAGATAGCGGTGTAGATATTTCCATGTTCATACAGATGGCTGTGTAGATATATCCAAGTTCATACAGATAGCGGTGAAGATATTTCCATGTTCATACAGATGGCGGTGTAGTTATTTCCATGTTCATACCGATAGCGGTGCTGATATTTCCATGTTTATACAGGTAGCGGTGTAGATATTTCCATGTTTATACAGATAGCGGTGTAGATATCTCCATCTTAATACAGATGGCGGTGTAGATATTTTTATGTTCATACAGATGGCGGTGCAGATATTTCCATGTTCATACAGATGGCGGTGTAGATATTTCCATGTTTATAGAGATAGCGGTGTAGTTATTTCCATGTGTAAAGAAATAGCTTTGTAGATATTTCCGTGTATCTGCAGATAGCTTTGTAGATATTTCCATGTTCAAACAGATAGCGGTGTAGATACTTCCAAGTTCATACAGATAGCAGTGTAGATATTTGCATGTTTATACAGATAGCGGTGAAGATGTATGCATGTTTGCACAGATAGCGGTGTAGATATTTCCATGTTCATACAGATAGCGGTGTAGATATTTCCATGTTCATACAGATAGCGGTGTAGATATTTCCATGTTCATCCAGAAGGCTGTGTAGATATTTCCATGTTCATACAGATAGCGGTGCTGATATTTCCATGTTTATATAGGTAGCGGTGTAGATATTTCCATGTTCATACAGACAGCGGTGTAGATATTTCCATGTTTATACAGATAGCGGTGTAGATATTTCCATGTTTATACAGATAGCGGAGTAGATATCTCCATCTTAATACAGATGGCGGTGTAGATATTTATATGATCATACAGATGGCGGTGCAGATATTTCCATGTTCACACAGATGGTGGTGTAGATATTTCCATGTTTATAGAGATAGCGGTGTAGTTATTTCCATGTGTAAAGAGATAGCTGTATAGATATTTCCATGTATATGCAGATAGCTTTGTAGATATTTCCATTTACATGCAGATAGTGGTGTAGATATTTCCATGTTCAAACAGATAGCGGTGTAGATATTTCCAGGTTCATACAGATAGCAGTGTAGATATTTCCATGTTTAAACAGATAGTGGTGAAGATGTATACATGTTTACACAGATAGCGGTGTAGATATTTCCATGCTCATACAGATAGCGGTGTAGATATTTCCGTGTTCATCCAGATGGCTTTGTAGATATATCCATGTTCATACAGATGGCGGTGAAGATATTTCCATGTTCATACAGATAGCGGTGTAGATATTTCCATGTTCATACAGATAGCGGTGTAGATATTTCCATGTTCATACAGACAGCGGTGCTGATATTTCCATGTTCATCCAGATGGCTGTTTAGATATATCTATGTTCATACAGATGGTGGTGAAGATATTTCCATGTTCATACAGATATCGGTGTAGATATTTCCATGTTCATACAGATAGCAGTGTAGGTATTTCCATGTTCATACAGATAGCGGTGCTGATATTTCCATGTTTATACAGGTAGCGGTGTAGATATTTCCATGTTTATACAGATAATGGTGTAGATATTTCCATGTTTATACAGATAGCGTTGTAGATATTTCCATGTTTATACAGATAGTGGTGTAGATATTTCCATGTTTATAGAGATAGCGGTGTAGTTATTTCCATGTGTAAAGAGATAGCTTTGTAGATATTTCCATGTATATGCAGATAGCTGTGTAGATATTTCCATTTTCATGCAGATAGCGGTGTAGATATTTCCATGTTCATACAGATAGTGGTGTATCTATTTCCATGTTCATACATATAGCGGTGTAGATATTTCCATGTTCATCCAGATGGCTGTGTAGATATTTCCATGTTCATACAGATAGCGGTGCTGATATTTCCATGTTTATACAGGTAGTGGTGTAGATATTTCCATGTTTATACAGATAGCGGTGTAGATATTTCCATGTTAATACAGATAGCAGTGTAGATATTTCCATGTTCATACAGATAGTGGTGTAGATATTTCCATGTTTATACAGATAGCGGTGAAGATGTATGCATGTTTACACAGATAGTGGTGTAGATATTTCCATGTTCATACAGATTGCGGTGTAGATATTTCCATGTTCATTCAGATGGCTATGTAGATATATCCATGTTCATACAGATGGTGGTTTAGATATTTCCATGTTCATACAGATAGCGGTGTAGATATTTCCATGTTCATACAGATAGCGGTGTAGATATTTCCATGTTTATACATATAGCGGTGTAGATATTTCCATGTTCATACATATAGCGGTGTAGATATTTCCATGTTCATCCAGATGGCTGTGTAGTTATATCCATGTTCATACAGATGGCGGTGAAGATATTTCCATGATCATACAGATAGCAGTGTAGATATTTCCATGTTCATACAGATAGCGGTGTAGACATTTCCATGTTCATACAGATTGCGGTGTGGCTATTTCCATGTTCATACAGATAGCGGTGTAGATATTTCCATGTTCATCCAGATGGCTGTGTAGATATTTCCATGTTCATACAGATAGTGGTGCTGATGTTTCCATGTTTATACAGGTAGCGGTGTAGATATTCCCATGTTTATACAGATAGCGGTGTAGATATTTCCATGTTTATACAGATAGAGGTGAGGATGTATGCATGTTTAAACAGTTAGCGGTGCAGATATTTCCATGTTCATACAGATAGCGGTGTAGATATTTCCATGTTCATCCAGATGGCTGTGTAGATATATCCATGTTCATTCAGATGGCAGTGAAGATATTTCCATGTTCATACAGATAGCGGTGTAGATATTTCCATGTTCATACAGATAGCTGTGTAGATATTTCCATGTTCATACAGACAGCGGTGTAGATATTTCCATGTTCATACAGATAGTGGTGTAGATATTTCCATGTTCATACAGATAGCGGTGTAGCTATTTCCATGTTCATACAGATAGCGGTGTAGATATTTCCATGTTCATAGAGATAGCGGTGTAGATATTTCCATGTTCATACAGATAGCGGTGCTGATATTTCTATGTTTATATTGGTAGTGGTGTAGATATTTCCATGTTTATACAGATAGCGGTGTAGATATTTCCATGTTTATACAGATAGCGGTGTAGATATTTTCATGTTTATACAGATAGCGGTGTAGATATCTCCATCTTAATACAGATGGCGGTGTAGATATTTATATGTTCATACAGATGGCGGTGCAGATATTTCCATGTTCATACAGATGGCGGTGTAGGTATTTCCATGTTTATAGAGACTGCGGTGTAGATATTTCCATGTGTAAAGAAATAGCTTTGTAAATATTTCCATGTATATGCAGATAGCTGTGTAGATATTTCCATTTTCATGCAGATAGCGGTGTAGATATTTCCATGTTCAAACAGAAAGCTGTGTAGATATTTCCATGTTCATACAGATAGCGGTGTAGATATTTCCATGTTTATACAGATAGCGGTGAAGATGTATGCATGTTAACACAGATAGCGGTGTAGATATTTCCAAGTTAATACAGATAGCGGTGTAGATATTTCCATGTTCATCCAGATGGCTGTGTAGATATATCCATGTTCATACAGATGGCGGTGAAGCTATTTCCATGTTCATGCAGATAGCGGTGTAGATATTTCCATGTTCATACAGATAGCGGTGTAGACATTTCCTTGTTCATACTGATAGCGGTGTAGCTATTTCCATGTTCATACAGATAGCGGTGTAGATATTTCCATGTTCATCCAGATGGCTGTGTAGATATGTCCATGTTCATACAGATGGCGGTGAAGTTATTTCCATGTTCATACGGATGGCGGTGTAGATATTTCCATGTTCATACAGATAGCAGTGTAGATATTTCCATGTTCATACAGACAGCGGTGCTGTTACTTCCATGTTCATCCAGATGGCTTTGTAGATATTTCCATGTTCATACAGATATCGGTGTAGATATTTCCATGTTCATAGAGATAGCGGTGTAGATATTTCCATGTTCATACAGATAGCGGTGCTGATATTTCCATGTTTATTCAGGTAGCGGTGTTGATATTTCCATGCTTATTCATATAGCTGTGTAGATATTTCCCTGTTTATACAGATAGCGGTGTAGATATTTTCATGTTTATACAGATAGCGGTGTAGATATCTCCATCTTAATACAGATGGCGGTGTAGATATTTATATGTTCATACAGATGGCGGTGCAGATATTTCCATGTTCATTCAGATGGCGGTGTAGATATTTCCATGTTTATAGAGATTGCGGTGTAGATATTTCCATGTGTAAAGAAATAGCTTTGTAGATATTTCCATGTACATGCAGAGAGCTGTGTAGATATTTCCATTTTCATGCAGATAGCGGTGTAGATATTTCCATGTTCAAACAGATATCTGTGTAGATATTTCCATGTTCATACAGATAGCGGTGTAGATATTTCCATGTTTATACAGATAGCGGTGAAGATGTATGCATGTTAACACAGATAGCGGTGTAGATATATCCATGTTCATACAGATAGCGGTGTAGATATTTCCATGTTCATACAGATGGCGGTGTAGATATTTCCATGTTTATAGAGATACCGGTGTAGTTATTTCCATGTGTAAAGAGATAGCTTTGTAGATATTTCCATGTATATGCAGATAGCTGTGTAGATATTTCCATTTTCATGCAGATAGCGGTGTAGATATTTCCATGTTCAAAGAGATAGCGGTGTAGATATTTCCATGTTTATACACATAGCGGTGTAGATATTTCCATGTTTATACAGATAGCGGTGTAGATATTTCCGTGTTTATACAGATAGCGTTGTAGGTATTTCCATGTTCATACAGATAGCGGTGTATGTATTTCCATGTTCATACAGATAGCGGTGTAGATATTTCCATTTTCATGCAGATAGCGGTGTATATATTTCCCTGTTCAAACAGTTAGCGGTTTAGATATTTCCATCTTCATACAGATAGCGGTGTAGATATTTCCATGTTCATACAGATGGCTGTGTAGATATATCCAAGTTCATACAGATAGCGGTGAAGATATTTCCATGTTCATACAGATGGCGGTGTAGTTATTTCCATGTTCATACCGATAGCGGTGCTGATATTTCCATGTTTATACAGGTAGCGGTGTAGATATTTCCATGTTTATACAGATAGCGGTGTAGATATCTCCATCTTAATACAGATGGCGGTGTAGATATTTTTATGTTCATACAGATGGCGGTGCAGATATTTCCATGTTCATACAGATGGCGGTGTAGATATTTCCATGTTTATAGAGATAGCGGTGTAGTTATTTCCATGTGTAAAGAAATAGCTTTGTAGATATTTCCGTGTATCTGCAGATAGCTTTGTAGATATTTCCATGTTCAAACAGATAGCGGTGTAGATACTTCCAAGTTCATACAGATAGCAGTGTAGATATTTGCATGTTTATACAGATAGCGGTGAAGATGTATGCATGTTTGCACAGATAGCGGTGTAGATATTTCCATGTTCATACAGATAGCGGTGTAGATATTTCCATGTTCATACAGATAGCGGTGTAGATATTTCCATGTTCATCCAGAAGGCTGTGTAGATATTTCCATGTTCATACAGATAGCGGTGCTGATATTTCCATGTTTATATAGGTAGCGGTGTAGATATTTCCATGTTCATACAGACAGCGGTGTAGATATTTCCATGTTTATACAGATAGCGGTGTAGATATTTCCATGTTTATACAGATAGCGGTGTGGATATCTCCATCTTAATACAGATGGTGGTGTAGATATTTATATGTTCATGCAGATGGCGGTGCATATATTTCCATGTTCATACAGACGGCGGTGTAGATATTTCTATGTTTATAGAGATAGCGGTGTAGTTTTTTCCATGTGTAAAGAAATAGCTTTGTAGATATTTCCGTGTATATGCAGATAGCTCTGGAGATATTTCCATTTTCATGCAGATAGCGGTGTAGATATTTCCATGTTCATACAGATAGCGGTGGAGATATTTCCATGTTTATACAGATAGCGGTGAAGATGTATGCATGTTTATACAGATATCGGTGTAGATATTTCCATGTTCATTCAGGTAGCGGTGTAGATATTTCCATGTTCATCCAGATGGCTGTGTAGATATATCCATGTTCATACCGATGGCGGTGAAGATATTTCAATGTTCATACAGATAGCGGTGTAGATCTTTCCATCTTCATACAGATAGCGGTGTAGATATTTCCATGTTCATACAGATAGAGGTGTAGCTATTTCCATGTTCATACAGATTGCGGTGTAGATATTTCCATGTTCATCCAGATGGCTGTGTAGATATATCCATGTTCATACAGATGGCGGTGAAGATATTTCCATGTTCATACTGATAGCGGTGTAGATATTTCCATGTTCATACAGATAGTGGTGTAGATATTTCCATGTTCATACAGATAGTGGTGTATCTATTTCCATGTTCATACAGATAACGGTGTAGATATTTCCATGTTCATGCAGATGGCTGTGTAGATATTTCCATGTTCATACAGATAGCGGTGCTGATATTTCCATGTTTATACAGGTAGCGGTGTAGATATTTCCATGTTTATACAGATAGCGGTGTAAATATTTCCATGTTTATACAGATAGCGGTGTAGATATTTCCATGTTTATACAGATAGCTGTGTAGATATCTCCATCTTAATGCAGATGGCGGTGTAGATATTTATATGTTCATACAGATGGCGGTGAAGATATCTCCATGTTCATACAGATGGCAGTGTAGATATTTCCATGTTAATAGAGATAGCGGTGTAGTTATTTCCATTTGTAAAGAAATAGCTTTGTAGATATTTCCATGTATATGCAGATAGCTGTGTAGATATTTCCATTTTCATGCAGATAGCGGAGAAGATATTTCCATGTTCAAACAGATAGCAGTGTAGATATTTCCATGTTCATACAGATAGCGGTGTAGATATTTCCATGTTTATACAGATAGCGGTGAAGATGTATGCATGTTTACACAGATAGTGGTGTAGATATTTCCATGTTCATACAGATAGCGGTGTAGATATTTCCATGTTCATTCAGATGGCTATGTAGATATATCCATGTTCATACAGATGGCGGTGAAGATATTTCCATGTTCATACAGATAGCGGTGTAGATATTTCCATGTTCATACAGATAGCTGTGTAGATATTTCCATGTTCATTCAGACAGCGGTGTAGGTATTTCCATGTTCATACAGATAGTGGTGTAGATATTTCCATGTTCATACAGATAGTGGTGTAGATATTTCCATGTTCATACAGATAGCGGTGTAGCTATTTCCATGTTCATCCAGATGGCTGTGTAGTTATATCCATGTTCATACAGATGGCGGTGAAGATATTTCCATGATCATACAGATAGCGGTGTAGATATTTCCATGTTCATACAGATAGCGGTGCTGATATTTCCATGTTTATACAGGTGGCGGTGTAGATATTCCCATGTTTATACAGATAGCGGTGTAGATATTTCCATGTTTATACAGATAGAGGTGAAGATGTATGCATGTTTACACAGTTAGCGGTGCAGATATTTCCATGTTCATACAGATAGCGGTGTAGATATTTCCATGTTTATACAGGTAGCGGTTTAGATATTTCCATGTTTATACAGATAGCGGTGTAGATATTTCCATGTTTATACAGATAGCGGAGTAGATATCTCCATCTTAATACAGATGGCGGTGTAGATATTTATATGATCATACAGATAGCGGTGTAGATATTTCCATGTTCATACAAATAGCTGTGTAGATATTTCCATATTCATCCAGATGGCTGTGTAGATATATCCATGTTCATACAGATGGCGGTGAAGATATTTCCATGTTCATACAGATAGCGGTGCAGATATTTCCATGTTCATACAGATGGCGGTGTAGATATTTCCATGTTTATAGAGGTAGCGGTGTAGTTATTTCCATGTGTAAAGATATAGCTGTATAGATATTTCCATGTATATGCAGATAGCTTTGTAGATATTTCCATTTTCATGCAGATAGCTGTGTAGATATTTCCATGTTCAAACAGATAGCGGTGTAGATATTTCCATGTTCATACAGATAGCAGTGTAGATATTTCCATGTTTAAACAGATAGTGGTGAAGATGTATACATGTTTACAGAGATAGCGGTTTAGATATTTCCATGCTCATACAGATAGCGGTGTAGATATTTCCGTGTTCATCCAGATGGCTGTGTAGGTATTTCCATGTTCATACAGATAGCGGTGTAGATATTTCCATGTTCATTCAGATAGCTATGTAGATATATCCATGTTCATACAGATGGCGGTGAAGATATTTCCATGTTCATACAGATAGCGGTGTAGATATTTCCATGTTCATACAGATAGCTGTGTAGATATTTCCATGTTCATACAGATGGCGGTGAAGTTATTTCCATGTTCATACGGATGGCGGTGTAGATATTTCCATGTTCATACAGATAGCAGTGTAGATATTTCCATGTTCATACAGACAGCGGTGCTGTTACTTCCATGTTCATCCAGATGGCTTTGTAGATATTTCCATGTTCATACAGATATCGGTGTAGATATTTCCATGTTCATAGAGATAGCGGTGTAGATATTTCCATGTTCATACAGATAGCGGTGCTGATATTTCCATGTTTATTCAGGTAGCGGTGTTGATATTTCCATGCTTATTCATATAGCTGTGTAGATATTTCCCTGTTTATACAGATAGCGGTGTAGATATTTTCATGTTTATACAGATAGCGGTGTAGATATCTCCATCTTAATACAGATGGCGGTGTAGATATTTATATGTTCATACAGATGGCGGTGCAGATATTTCCATGTTCATTCAGATGGCGGTGTAGATATTTCCATGTTTATAGAGATTGCGGTGTAGATATTTCCATGTGTAAAGAAATAGCTTTGTAGATATTTCCATGTACATGCAGAGAGCTGTGTAGATATTTCCATTTTCATGCAGATAGCGGTGTAGATATTTCCATGTTCAAACAGATATCTGTGTAGATATTTCCATGTTCATACAGATAGCGGTGTAGATATTTCCATGTTTATACAGATAGCGGTGAAGATGTATGCATGTTAACACAGATAGCGGTGTAGATATATCCATGTTCATACAGATAGCGGTGTAGATATTTCCATGTTCATACAGATGGCGGTGTAGATATTTCCATGTTTATAGAGATACCGGTGTAGTTATTTCCATGTGTAAAGAGATAGCTTTGTAGATATTTCCATGTATATGCAGATAGCTGTGTAGATATTTCCATTTTCATGCAGATAGCGGTGTAGATATTTCCATGTTCAAAGAGATAGCGGTGTAGATATTTCCATGTTTATACACATAGCGGTGTAGATATTTCCATGTTTATACAGATAGCGGTGTAGATATTTCCGTGTTTATACAGATAGCGTTGTAGGTATTTCCATGTTCATACAGATAGCGGTGTATGTATTTCCATGTTCATACAGATAGCGGTGTAGATATTTCCATTTTCATGCAGATAGCGGTGTATATATTTCCCTGTTCAAACAGTTAGCGGTTTAGATATTTCCATCTTCATACAGATAGCGGTGTAGATATTTCCATGTTCATACAGATGGCTGTGTAGATATATCCAAGTTCATACAGATAGCGGTGAAGATATTTCCATGTTCATACAGATGGCGGTGTAGTTATTTCCATGTTCATACCGATAGCGGTGCTGATATTTCCATGTTTATACAGGTAGCGGTGTAGATATTTCCATGTTTATACAGATAGCGGTGTAGATACCTCCATCTTAATACAGATGGCGGTGTAGATATTTTTATGTTCATACAGATGGCGGTGCAGATATTTCCATGTTCATACAGATGGCGGTGTAGATATTTCCATGTTTATAGAGATAGCGGTGTAGTTATTTCCATGTGTAAAGAAATAGCTTTGTAGATATTTCCGTGTATCTGCAGATAGCTTTGTAGATATTTCCATGTTCAAACAGATAGCGGTGTAGATACTTCCAAGTTCATACAGATAGCAGTGTAGATATTTGCATGTTTATACAGATAGCGGTGAAGATGTATGCATGTTTGCACAGATAGCGGTGTAGATATTTCCATGTTCATACAGATAGCGGTGTAGATATTTCCATGTTCATACAGATAGCGGTGTAGATATTTCCATGTTCATCCAGAAGGCTGTGTAGATATTTCCATGTTCATACAGATAGCGGTGCTGATATTTCCATGTTTATATAGGTAGCGGTGTAGATATTTCCATGTTCATACAGACAGCGGTGTAGATATTTCCATGTTTATACAGATAGCGGTGTAGATATTTCCATGTTTATACAGATAGCGGTGTGGATATCTCCATCTTAATACAGATGGTGGTGTAGATATTTATATGTTCATGCAGATGGCGGTGCATATATTTCCATGTTCATACAGACGGCGGTGTAGATATTTCTATGTTTATAGAGATAGCGGTGTAGTTTTTTCCATGTGTAAAGAAATAGCTTTGTAGATATTTCCGTGTATATGCAGATAGCTCTGGAGATATTTCCATTTTCATGCAGATAGCGGTGTAGATATTTCCATGTTCATACAGATAGCGGTGGAGATATTTCCATGTTTATACAGATAGCGGTGAAGATGTATGCATGTTTATACAGATATCGGTGTAGATATTTCCATGTTCATTCAGGTAGCGGTGTAGATATTTCCATGTTCATCCAGATGGCTGTGTAGATATATCCATGTTCATACCGATGGCGGTGAAGATATTTCAATGTTCATACAGATAGCGGTGTAGATCTTTCCATCTTCATACAGATAGCGGTGTAGATATTTCCATGTTCATACAGATAGAGGTGTAGCTATTTCCATGTTCATACAGATTGCGGTGTAGATATTTCCATGTTCATCCAGATGGCTGTGTAGATATATCCATGTTCATACAGATGGCGGTGAAGATATTTCCATGTTCATACTGATAGCGGTGTAGATATTTCCATGTTCATACAGATAGTGGTGTAGATATTTCCATGTTCATACAGATAGTGGTGTATCTATTTCCATGTTCATACAGATAACGGTGTAGATATTTCCATGTTCATGCAGATGGCTGTGTAGATATTTCCATGTTCATACAGATAGCGGTGCTGATATTTCCATGTTTATACAGGTAGCGGTGTAGATATTTCCATGTTTATACAGATAGCGGTGTAAATATTTCCATGTTTATACAGATAGCGGTGTAGATATTTCCATGTTTATACAGATAGCTGTGTAGATATCTCCATCTTAATGCAGATGGCGGTGTAGATATTTATATGTTCATACAGATGGCGGTGAAGATATCTCCATGTTCATACAGATGGCAGTGTAGATATTTCCATGTTAATAGAGATAGCGGTGTAGTTATTTCCATTTGTAAAGAAATAGCTTTGTAGATATTTCCATGTATATGCAGATAGCTGTGTAGATATTTCCATTTTCATGCAGATAGCGGAGAAGATATTTCCATGTTCAAACAGATAGCAGTGTAGATATTTCCATGTTCATACAGATAGCGGTGTAGATATTTCCATGTTTATACAGATAGCGGTGAAGATGTATGCATGTTTACACAGATAGTGGTGTAGATATTTCCATGTTCATACAGATAGCGGTGTAGATATTTCCATGTTCATTCAGATGGCTATGTAGATATATCCATGTTCATACAGATGGCGGTGAAGATATTTCCATGTTCATACAGATAGCGGTGTAGATATTTCCATGTTCATACAGATAGCTGTGTAGATATTTCCATGTTCATTCAGACAGCGGTGTAGGTATTTCCATGTTCATACAGATAGTGGTGTAGATATTTCCATGTTCATACAGATAGTGGTGTAGATATTTCCATGTTCATACAGATAGCGGTGTAGCTATTTCCATGTTCATCCAGATGGCTGTGTAGTTATATCCATGTTCATACAGATGGCGGTGAAGATATTTCCATGATCATACAGATAGCGGTGTAGATATTTCCATGTTCATACAGATAGCGGTGCTGATATTTCCATGTTTATACAGGTGGCGGTGTAGATATTCCCATGTTTATACAGATAGCGGTGTAGATATTTCCATGTTTATACAGATAGAGGTGAAGATGTATGCATGTTTACACAGTTAGCGGTGCAGATATTTCCATGTTCATACAGATAGCGGTGTAGATATTTCCATGTTTATACAGGTAGCGGTTTAGATATTTCCATGTTTATACAGATAGCGGTGTAGATATTTCCATGTTTATACAGATAGCGGAGTAGATATCTCCATCTTAATACAGATGGCGGTGTAGATATTTATATGATCATACAGATAGCGGTGTAGATATTTCCATGTTCATACAAATAGCTGTGTAGATATTTCCATATTCATCCAGATGGCTGTGTAGATATATCCATGTTCATACAGATGGCGGTGAAGATATTTCCATGTTCATACAGATAGCGGTGCAGATATTTCCATGTTCATACAGATGGCGGTGTAGATATTTCCATGTTTATAGAGGTAGCGGTGTAGTTATTTCCATGTGTAAAGATATAGCTGTATAGATATTTCCATGTATATGCAGATAGCTTTGTAGATATTTCCATTTTCATGCAGATAGCTGTGTAGATATTTCCATGTTCAAACAGATAGCGGTGTAGATATTTCCATGTTCATACAGATAGCAGTGTAGATATTTCCATGTTTAAACAGATAGTGGTGAAGATGTATACATGTTTACAGAGATAGCGGTTTAGATATTTCCATGCTCATACAGATAGCGGTGTAGATATTTCCGTGTTCATCCAGATGGCTGTGTAGGTATTTCCATGTTCATACAGATAGCGGTGTAGATATTTCCATGTTCATTCAGATAGCTATGTAGATATATCCATGTTCATACAGATGGCGGTGAAGATATTTCCATGTTCATACAGATAGCGGTGTAGATATTTCCATGTTCATACAGATAGCTGTGTAGATATTTCCATGTTCATACAGACAGCAGTGCTGATATTTCCATGTTCATCCATATGGCTGTGTAGATATATCTATGTTCACACAGATGGAGGTGAAGATATTTCCATGTTCATACAGATATCGGTGTAGATATTTCCATGTTCATACAGATATCAGTGTAGGTATTTCCATGTTCATACAGATAGCGGTGCTGATATTTTCATATTTATACAGGTAGCGGTGTAGATATTTCCATGTTCATACAGATAGCGGTGTAGATATTTCCATGTTTATACAGATAGCGGTGTAGATATTTCCATGTTTATACAGATAGCGGTGTGGATATCTCCATCTTAATACAGATGGTGGTGTAGATATTTATATGTTCATGCAGATGGCGGTGCAGATATTTCCATGTTCATACAGATGGCGGTGTAGATATTTCTATGTTTATAGATATAGCGGTGTAGTGATTTCCATGTGTAAAGAAATAGCTTTGTAGATATTTCCATGTATATGCAGATAGCTCTGTAGATATTTCCATTTTCATGCAGATAGCGGTGTAGATATTTCCATGTTCATACAGATAGCGGTGGAGATATTTCCATGTTTATACAGATAGCGGTGAAGATGTATGCATGTTTACACAGATAGCGGTGTAGATATTTCCATGTTCATTCAGGTAGCGGTGTAGATATTTCCATGTTCATCCAGATGGCTGTGTAGATATATCCATGTTCATACAGATAGCGGTGTAGATCTTTCCATGTTCATACAGATAGCGGTGTAGATATTTCCATGTTCATACAGATAGAGGTGTAGCTATTTCCATGTTCATACAGATTGCGGCGTAGATATTTCCACTTTCATCCAGATGGCTGTGTAGATATATCGATGTTCATACAGATGGCGGTGAAGATATTTCCATGTTCATACAGATAGCAGTGTAGATATTTCCATGTTCATACAGATAGTGGTGTAGATATTTCCATGTTCATACAGATAGCGGTGTATCTATTTCCATGTTCATACATATAGCGGTGTAGATATTTCCAGGTTAATCCAGATGGCTGTGTAGATATTTCCATGTTCATACAGATAGCGGTGCTGATATTTCCATGTTTATACAGGTAGCGGTGTAGATATTTCCATGTTTATACAGATAGCGGTGTAGATATTTCCATGTTTATACAGATAGCGGTGTAGATATTTCCATGTTTATACAGAGAGCGTTGTAGATATCTCCATCTTAATACAGATGGCGGTGTAGATATTTATTTGTTCGTACAGATGGCGGTGAAGATATCTCCATGTTCATACAGATGGCGGTGTAGATATTTCCATGTTAGTAGAGATAGCGGTGTAGTTATTTCCATGTGTAAAGAAATAGCTTTGTAGATATTTCCATGTATATGCAGATAGCTGTGTAGATATTTCCATTTTCATGCAGATAGCGGAGTAGATATTTCCATGTTCAAACAGATAGCGGTGTAGATATTTCCATGTTCATACAGATAGCGGTGTAGATATTTCCATGTTTATACAGATAGCGGTGAAGATGTATGCATGTTTACACAGATAGTGGTGTAGATATTTCCATGTTCATACAGATAGCGGTGTAGATATTTCCATGTTCATTCACATGGCTATGTAGATATATCCATGTTCATACAGATGGCGGTGAAGATATTTCCATGTTCATACAGATAGCGGTGTAGATATTTCCATGTTCATACAGATAGCTGTGTAGATATTTCCATGTTCATTCAGACAGCGGTGTAGATATTTCCATGTTCATACAGATAGTGGTGTAGATATTTCCATGTTCATACAGATAGCGGTGTAGCTATTTCCATGTTCATCCAGATGGCTGTGTAGTTATATCCATGTTCATACAGATGGCGGTGAAGATATTTCCATGATCATACAGATAGCGGTGTAGATATTTCCATGTTCATACAGATAGCGGTGCTGATATTTCCATGTTTATACAGGTAGCGGTGTAGATATTCCCATGTTTATACAGATAGCGGTGTAGATATTTCCATGTTTATACAGATAGAGGTTAAGATGTATGCATGTTTACACAGTTAGCGGTGCAGATATTTCCATGTTCATACAGATAGCGGTGTAGATATTTCCATGTTCATCCAGATGGCTGTGTAGATATATCCATGTTCATTCAGATGGCGGTGAAGATATTTCCATGTTCATATAGATAGCGGTGTAGATATTTCCATGTTCATACAGATAGCTGTGTAGATATATCCATGTTCATTCAGATGGCGGTGTAGATATTTCCATGTTCATACAGATAGTGGTGTAGATATTTCCATGTTCATACAGATAGCGGTGTAGCTATTTCCATGTTCATACAGATAGCGGTGTAGATATTTCCATGTTCATAGAGATAGCGGTGTAGATATTTCAATGTTCATACAGATAGCGGTGCTGATATTTCCATGTTTATACAGGTAGCGTTGTAGATATTTCCATGTTTATACAGATAGCGGTGTAGATATTTCCATGTTTATACAGATAGCGGTGTAGATATTTTCATGTTAATACAGATAGCGGTGTAGGTATCTCCATCTTAATACAGATGGCGGTGTAGATATTTATATGTTCATACAGATGGCGGTGCAGATATTTCCATGTTCGTACAGATGGCGGTGTAGATATTTCCATGTTTATAGAGACTGCGGTGGAGATATTTCCATGTGTAAAGAAATAGCTTTGTAAATATTTCCATGTATATGCAGATAGCTGTGTAGATATTTCCATTTTCATGCAGATAGCGGTGTAGATATTTCCATGTTCAAACAGATAGCTGTGTAGATATTTCCATGTTCATACAGATAGCTGTGTAGACATTTTCATGTTTATACAGATAGCGGTGAAGATGAATGCATGTTAACACAGATAGCGGTGTAGATATTTCCAAGTTCATACAGATAGCGGTGTAGATATTTCCATGTTCATCCAGATGGCTGTGTAGATATATCCATGTTCATACACATGGCGGTGAAGATATTTCCATGTTCATGCAGACAGCGGTGTAGATATTTCCATGTTCATACAGATAGCGGTGTAGACATTTCCATGTTCATACTGATAGCGGTGTAGGAATTTCCATGTTCATACAGATAGCGGTGTAGATATTTCCATGTTCATCCAGATGGCTGTGTAGATATGTCCATGTTCATACAGATGGCGGTGAAGATATTTCCATGTTCATACAGATAGCGGTGCTGATATTTCCATGTTTATTCAGGTAGCGGTGTTGATATTTCCATGTTTATACAGATAGCGGTGTAGATATTTCCATGTTTATACAGATAGCGGTGTAGACATTTTCATGTTTATACAGATAGCGGTGTAGATATCTCCATCTTAATACAGATGGCGGTGTAGATATTTATATGTCCATACAGATGGCGGTGCAGATATTTCCATGTTCATTCAGATGGCGGTGTAGATATTTGCATGTTTATAGAGATTGCGGTGTAGATATTTCCATGTGTAAAGAAATATCTTTGTAGATATTTCCATGTACATGCAGAGAGCTGTGTAGATATTTCCATTTTCATGCAGATTGCGGTGTAGATATTTCCATGTTCAAACAGATAGCTGTGTAGATATTTCCATGTTCATACAGATAGCGGTGTAGATATTTCCATGTTTATACAGATAGCGGTGAAGATGTATGCATGTTAACACAGATAGCGGTGTAGATATTTCCATGTTCATACAGATAGCGGTGTAGATATTTCCATATTCATCCAGATGGCTGTGTAGGTATATCCATGTTCATACAGATGGCCGTGAAGATATTTCCATGTTCATACAGATAGGGGTGTAGATATTTCCATGTTCATACAGATAGCGGTGCAGATATTTCCATGTTCATACAGATAGCGGTGTGGATATTTCCATGTTCATACAGATAGCGGTGAAGATATTTCCATGTTCATCCAGATGGGAGTGTAGATAAATCCATGTTCATACAGATGGCGGTGAAGATATTTCCATGTTCATACAGATAGTGGTGTAGATATTTCCATGTTTATACAGATATCGGTGTACATATTTCCATGTTTATACAGATAGCGGACTAGATATCTCCATCTTAATACAGATGGCGGTGTAGATATTTATATGATCATACAGATGGCGGTGAAGATATTTCCATGTTTATAGAGGTAGCGGTGTAGTTATTTCCATGTGTAAAGAGATAGCTGTATAGATATTTCCATGTATATGCAGATAGCTTTGTAGATATTTCCATTTTCATGCTGATAGCGGTGTAGATATTTCCATGTTCAAACAGATAGCGGTGTAGTTATTTCCATGTTCATACAGATAGCAGTGTAGATATTTCCATGTTTAAACAGATAGTGGTGAAGATGTATACATGTTTACAGAGATAGCGATGTAGATATTTCCATGCTCATACAGATAGCGGTGCAGATATTTCCGTGTTCATCCAGATGGCTGTGTAGATATATCCATGTTCATACAGATGGCGGTGAAGATATTTCCATGTTCATACAGATAGCGGTGTAGATATTTCCATGTTCATACAGATAGCGGTGTAGATATTTCCATGTTCATACAGACAGCGGTGCTGATATTTCCATGTTCATCCAGATGGCTGTGTAGATATATCTATGTTCATACAGATGGTGGTGAAGATATTTCCATGTTCATACAGATATCGGTGTAGATATTTCCATGTTCATACAGATAGCAGTGTAGGTATTTCCATGTTCATACAGATAGCGGTGCTGATATTTCCATGTTTATACAGGTAGCGGTGTAGATATTTCCATGTTTATACAGATAGTGGTGTAGATATTTCCATGTTTATACAGATAGCCGTGTAGATATTTCCATGTTTATACAGATAGTGGTGTAGATATTTCCATGTTTATAGAGATAACGGTGTAGTTATTTCCATGTGTAGAGAGATAGCTTTGTAGATATTTCCATGTATATGCCGATAGCTGTGTAGATATTTCCATTTTCATGTAGATAGCGGTGTAGATATTTCCATGTTCATACAGATAGCGGTGTAGATATTTCCATGTTCATACAGATAGCGGTGCTGATATTTCCATGTTTATACAGGTAGCGGTGTAGATATTTCCATGTTTATACAGATAGCGGTGTAGATATTTCCATGTTTATACAGATAGCGGTGTAGTTATTTCCATGTTTATACAGATAGCAGTGTAGATATCTCCATCTTAATAGAGATGGCGGTGTAGATATTTATATGTTCATACAGATGGCGGTGCAGATATTTCCATGTTCATACAGATGGTGGTGTAGATATTTCCATGTTTATAGAGATAGCGGTGTAGTTATTTCCATGTTTAAAGAAATAGCTTTGTAGATATTTCCGTGTATATGCAGATAGCTGTGTAGATATTTCCATTTTCATGCAGATAGCGGTGTAGATATTTCCATGTTCAAACAGATAGCGGTGTAGATATTTCCATGTTCATACAGATAGCAGTGTAGATATTTGCATGTTTATACAGATAGCGGTGAAGATGTATGCATGTTTGCACAGATAGCGGTGTAGATATTTCCATGTTCATACAGATAGCGGTGTAGATATTTCCATGTTCATACAGATAGCGGTGTAGTTATTTCCATGTTTATACAGATAGCGGTGTGGATATCTCCATCTTAATACAGATGGTGGTGTAGATATTTATATGTTCATGCAGATGGCGGTGCAGATATTTCCATGTTCATACAGATGGCGGTGTAGATATTTCTATGTTTATAGATATAGCGGTGTAGTGATTTCCATGTGTAAAGAAATAGCTTTGTAGATATTTCCATGTATATGCAGATAGCTCTGTAGATATTTCCATTTTCATGCAGATAGCGGTGTAGATATTTCCATGTTCATACAGATAGCGGTGGAGATATTTCCATGTTTATACAGATAGCGGTGAAGATGTACGCATGTTTACACAGATAGCGGTGTAGATATTTCCATGTTCATTCAGGTAGCGGTGTAGATATTTCCATGTTCATCCAGATGGCTGTGTAGATATATCCATGTTCATACAGATAGCGGTGTAGATCTTTCCATGTTCATACAGATAGCGGTGTAGATATTTCCATGTTCATACAGATAGAGGTGTAGCTATTTCCATGTTCATACAGATTGCGGCGTAGATATTTCCACTTTCATCCAGATGGCTGTGTAGATATATCGATGTTCATACAGATGGCGGTGAAGATATTTCCATGTTCATACAGATAGCAGTGTAGATATTTCCATGTTCATACAGATAGTGGTGTAGATATTTCCATGTTCATACAGATAGCGGTGTATCTATTTCCATGTTCATACATATAGCGGTGTAGATATTTCCAGGTTAATCCAGATGGCTGTGTAGATATTTCCATGTTCATACAGATAGCGGTGCTGATATTTCCATGTTTATACAGGTAGCGGTGTAGATATTTCCATGTTTATACAGATAGCGGTGTAGATATTTCCATGTTTATACAGATAGCGGTGTAGATATTTCCATGTTTATACAGAGAGCGTTGTAGATATCTCCATCTTAATACAGATGGCGGTGTAGATATTTATTTGTTCGTACAGATGGCGGTGAAGATATCTCCATGTTCATACAGATGGCGGTGTAGATATTTCCATGTTAGTAGAGATAGCGGTGTAGTTATTTCCATGTGTAAAGAAATAGCTTTGTAGATATTTCCATGTATATGCAGATAGCTGTGTAGATATTTCCATTTTCATGCAGATAGCGGAGTAGATATTTCCATGTTCAAACAGATAGCGGTGTAGATATTTCCATGTTCATACAGATAGCGGTGTAGATATTTCCATGTTTATACAGATAGCGGTGAAGATGTATGCATGTTTACACAGATAGTGGTGTAGATATTTCCATGTTCATACAGATAGCGGTGTAGATATTTCCATGTTCATTCACATGGCTATGTAGATATATCCATGTTCATACAGATGACGGTGAAGATATTTCCATGTTCATACAGATAGCGGTGTAGATATTTCCATGTTCATACAGATAGCTGTGTAGATATTTCCATGTTCATTCAGACAGCGGTGTAGATATTTCCATGTTCATACAGATAGTGGTGTAGATATTTCCATGTTCATACAGATAGCGGTGTAGCTATTTCCATGTTCATCCAGATGGCTGTGTAGTTATATCCATGTTCATACAGATGGCGGTGAAGATATTTCCATGATCATACAGATAGCGGTGTAGATATTTCCATGTTCATACAGATAGCGGTGCTGATATTTCCATGTTTATACAGGTAGCGGTGTAGATATTCCCATGTTTATACAGATAGCGGTGTAGATATTTCCATGTTTATACAGATAGAGGTGAAGATGTATGCATGTTTACACAGTTAGCGGTGCAGATATTTCCATGTTCATACAGATAGCGGTGTAGATATTTCCATGTTCATCCAGATGGCTGTGTAGATATATCCATGTTCATTCAGATGGCGGTGAAGATATTTCCATGTTCATACAGATAGCGGTGTAGATATTTCCATGTTCATACAGATAGCTGTGTAGATATATCCATGTTCATTCAGATGGCGGTGTAGATATTTCCATGTTCATACAGATAGTGGTGTAGATATTTCCATGTTCATACAGATAGCGGTGTAGCTATTTCCATGTTCATACAGATAGCGGTGTAGATATTTCCATGTTCATAGAGATAGCGGTGTAGATATTTCAATGTTCATACAGATAGCGGTGCTGATATTTCCATGTTTATACAGGTAGCGTTGTAGATATTTCCATGTTTATACAGATAGCGGTGTAGATATTTCCATGTTTATACAGATAGCGGTGTAGATATTTTCATGTTAATACAGATAGCGGTGTAGGTATCTCCATCTTAATACAGATGGCGGTGTAGATATTTATATGTTCATACAGATGGCGGTGCAGATATTTCCATGTTCGTACAGATGGCGGTGTAGATATTTCCATGTTTATAGAGACTGCGGTGGAGATATTTCCATGTGTAAAGAAATAGCTTTGTAAATATTTCCATGTATATGCAGATAGCTGTGTAGATATTTCCATTTTCATGCAGATAGCGGTGTAGATATTTCCATGTTCAAACAGATAGCTGTGTAGATATTTCCATGTTCATACAGATAGCTGTGTAGATATTTTCATGTTTATACAGATAGCGGTGAAGATGAATGCATGTTAACACAGATAGCGGTGTAGATATTTCCAAGTTCATACAGATAGCGGTGTAGATATTTCCATGTTCATCCAGATGGCTGTGTAGATATATCCATGTTCATACACATGGCGGTGAAGATATTTCCATGTTCATGCAGACAGCGGTGTAGATATTTCCATGTTCATACAGATAGCGGTGTAGACATTTCCATGTTCATACTGATAGCGGTGTAGGAATTTCCATGTTCATACAGATAGCGGTGTAGATATTTCCATGTTCATCCAGATGGCTGTGTAGATATGTCCATGTTCATACAGATGGCGGTGAAGATATTTCCATGTTCATACAGATGGCGGTGTAGATATTTCCATGTTCATACAGATAGCAGTGTAGATATTTCCATGTTCATACAGACAGCGTTGCTGTTATTTCCATGTTCATCCACATGGCTGTGTAGATATATCCATGTTCATACAGATGGCGGTGAAGATATTTCCATGTTCATACAGATATCTGTGTAGATATTTCCATGTTCATAGAGATAGCGGTGTAGATATTTCCATGTTCATACAGATAGCGGTGCTGATATTTCCATGTTTATTCAGGTAGCGGTGTTGATATTTCCATGTTTATACAGATAGCGGTGTAGATATTTCCATGTTTATAGAGATAGCGGTGTAGACATTTTCATGTTTATACAGATAGCGGTGTAGATATCTCCATCTTAATACAGATGGCGGTGTAGATATTTATATGTCCATACAGATGGCGGTGCAGATATTTCCATGTTCATTCAGATGGCGGTGTAGATATTTGCATGTTTATAGAGATTGCGGTGTAGATATTTCCATGTGTAAAGAAATATCTTTGTAGATATTTCCATGTACATGCAGAGAGCTGTGTAGATATTTCCATTTTCATGCAGATTGCGGTGTAGATATTTCCATGTTCAAACAGATAGCTGTGTAGATATTTCCATGTTCATACAGATAGCGGTGTAGATATTTCCATGTTTATACAGATAGCGGTGAAGATGTATGCATGTTAACACAGATAGCGGTGTAGATATTTCCATGTTCATACAGATAGCGGTGTAGATATTTCCATATTCATCCAGATGGCTGTGTAGGTATATCCATGTTCATACAGATGGCCGTGAAGATATTTCCATGTTCATACAGATAGGGGTGTAGATATTTCCATGTTCATACAGATAGCGGTGCAGATATTTCCATGTTCATACAGATAGCGGTGTGGATATTTCCATGTTCATACAGATAGCGGTGAAGATATTTCCATGTTCATCCAGATGGGAGTGTAGATAAATCCATGTTCATACAGATGGCGGTGAAGATATTTCCATGTTCATACAGATAGTGGTGTAGATATTTCCATGTTTATACAGATATCGGTGTACATATTTCCATGTTTATACAGATAGCGGACTAGATATCTCCATCTTAATACAGATGGCGGTGTAGATATTTATATGATCATACAGATGGCGGTGAAGATATTTCCATGTTTATAGAGGTAGCGGTGTAGTTATTTCCATGTGTAAAGAGATAGCTGTATAGATATTTCCATGTATATGCAGATAGCTTTGTAGATATTTCCATTTTCATGCTGATAGCGGTGTAGATATTTCCATGTTCAAACAGATAGCGGTGTAGTTATTTCCATGTTCATACAGATAGCAGTGTAGATATTTCCATGTTTAAACAGATAATGGTGAAGATGTATACATGTTTACAGAGATAGCGATGTAGATATTTCCATGCTCATACAGATAGCGGTGCAGATATTTCCGTGTTCATCCAGATGGCTGTGTAGATATATCCATGTTCATACAGATGGCGGTGAAGATATTTCCATTTTCATACAGATAGCGGTGTAGATATTTCCATGTTCATACAGATAGCGGTGTAGATATTTCCATGTTCATACAGACAGCGGTGCTGATATTTCCATGTTCATCCAGATGGCTGTGTAGATATATCTATGTTCATACAGATGGTGGTGAAGATATTTCCATGTTCATACAGATATCGGTGTAGATATTTCCATGTTCATACAGATAGCAGTGTAGGTATTTCCATGTTCATACAGATAGCGGTGCTGATATTTCCATGTTTATACAGGTAGCGGTGTAGATATTTCCATGTTTATACAGATAGTGGTGTAGATATTTCCATGTTTATACAGATAGCCGTGTAGATATTTCCATGTTTATACAGATAGTGGTGTAGATATTTCCATGTTTATAGAGATAACGGTGTAGTTATTTCCATGTGTAGAGAGATAGCTTTGTAGATATTTCCATGTATATGCCGATAGCTGTGTAGATATTTCCATTTTCATGCAGATAGCGGTGTAGATATTTCCATGTTCATACAGATAGCGGTGTAGATATTTCCATGTTCAAACAGATAGCGGTGCTGATATTTCCATGTTTATACAGGTAGCGGTGTAGATATTTCCATGTTTATACAGATAGCGGTGTAGATATTTCCATGTTTATACAGATAGCGGTGTAGTTATTTCCATGTTTATACAGATAGCAGTGTAGATATCTCCATCTTAATAGAGATGGCGGTGTAGATATTTATATGTTCATACAGATGGCGGTGCAGATATTTCCATGTTCATACAGATGGTGGTGTAGATATTTCCATGTTTATAGAGATAGCGGTGTAGTTATTTCCATGTTTAAAGAAATAGCTTTGTAGATATTTCCGTGTATATGCAGATAGCTGTGTAGATATTTCCATTTTCATGCAGATAGCGGTGTAGATATTTCCATGTTCAAACAGATAGCGGTGTAGATATTTCCATGTTCATACAGATAGCAGTGTAGATATTTGCATGTTTATACAGATAGCGGTGAAGATGTATGCATGTTTGCACAGATAGCGGTGTAGATATTTCCATGTTCATACAGATAGCGGTGTAGATATTTCCATGTTCATACAGATAGCGGTGTAGTTATTTCCATGTTCATCCAGAAGGCTGTGTAGATATTTCCATGTTCATACAGATAGCGGTGCTGATATTTCCATGTTTATATAGGTAGCAGTGTAGATATTTCCATGTTCATACAGATAGCGGTGTAGATATTTCCATGTTTATACAGATAGCGGTGTAGATATTTCCATGTTTATACAGATAGCGGTGTGGATATCTCCATCTTAATACAGATGGTGGTGTAGATATTTATATGTTCATGCAGATGGCGGTGTAGATATTTCCATGTTCATACAGATGGCGGTGTAGATATTTCTATGTTTATAGAGATAGCCGTGTAGTTATTTCCATGTGTAAAGAAATAGCTTTGTAGATATTTCCAAGTATATGCAGATATCTCTGGAGATATTTCCATTCTCATGCAGATAGCGGTGTAGATATTTCCGTGTTCATACAGATAGCGGTGGAGATATTTCCATGTTTTTACAGATAGCGGTGAAGATGTATGCATGTTTACACAGATAGCGGTGTAGATATTTCCATGTTCATTCAGGTAGCGGTGTAGATATTTCCATGTTCATCCAGATGGCTGTGTAGATATATCCATGTTCATACCGATGGCGGTGAAGATATTTCAATGTTCATACAGATAGCGGTGTAGATCTTTCCATGTTCATACAGATAGCGGTGTAGATATTTCCATGTTCATATAGATAGAGGTGTAGCTATTTCCATGTTCATACAGATTGCGGTGTAGATATTTCCATGTTCATCCAGATGGCTTTGTAGATATATTCATGTTCATACAGATGGCGGTGAAGATATTTCCTTGTTCATACAGATAGCGGTGTAGATATTTCCATGTTCATACAGATAGTGGTGTAGATATTTCCATGTTCATACAGATAGCGGTGTATCAATTTCCATGTTCATACAGATAGCAGTGTAGATATTTCCATGTTCATCCAGATGGCTGTGTAGATATTTCCATGTTCATACAGATAGCGGTGCTGATATTTCCATGTTTATACAGGTAGCGGTGTAGATATTTCCATGTTTATACAGATAGCGGTGTAGATATTTCCATGTTTACACAGATAGCGGTGTAGATATTTCCATGTTTATACAGATAGCGGTGTAGATATCTCCATCTTAACAGATGGCGGTGTAGATATTTATATGTTCATACAGATGGCGGTGAAGATATCTCCATGTTCATACAGATGGAGGTGAAGATATTTCCATGTTAATAGAGATAGCGGTGTAGTTATTTCCATGTGTAAAGAAATAGCTTTGTAGATATTTCCATGTATATGCAGATAGCTGTGTAGATATTTCCATTTTCATGCAGATAGCGGAGTAGATATTTCCATGTTCAAACAGATAGCGGTGTAGATATTTCCATGTTCATACAGATAGCGGTGTAGATATTTCCATGTTTATACAGATAGCGGTGAAGATGTATGCATGTTTACACAGATAGTGGTGTAGATATTTCCATGTTCATACAGATAGCGGTGTAGATATTTCCATGTTCATTCAGATGGCTATGTAGATATATCCATGTTCATACAGATGGCGGGGAAGATATTTCCATGTTCATACAGATAGCGGTGTAGATATTTCCATGTTCATACAGATAGCGGTGTAGATATTTCCATGTTTATACATATAGCGGTGTAGATAATTCCATGTTCATACATATAGCGGTGTAGATATTTCCATGTTCATCCAGATGGCTGTGTAGTTATATCCATGTTAATACAGATGGCGGTGAAGATATTTCCATGATCATACAGATAGCGGTGTAGATATTTCCATGTTCATACAGATAGCGGTGTAGACATTTCCATGTTCATACAGATAGCGGTGTAGCTATTTCCATGTTCATACAGATAGCGGTGTAGTTATTTCCATGTTCATCCAGATGGCTGTGTAGATATTTCCATGTTCGTACAGATAGCGGTGCTGATATTTCCATGTTTATACAGGTAGCGGTGTAGATATTCCCATGTGTATACAGATAGCGGTGTAGATATTTCCATGTTTATACAGATAGAGGTGAAGATGTATGCATGTTTACACTGTTAGCGGTGCAGATATTTCCATTTTCATACAGATAGCGGTGTAGATATTTCCATGTTCATCCAGATGGCTGTGTAGATATATCCATGTTAATTCAGATGGCGGTGAAGATATTTAAATGTTCATACAGATAGCGGTGTAGATATTTCCATGTTCATACAGATATCTGTGTAGGTATTTCCATGTTCATACAGACAGCGGTGTAGATATTTCAATGTTCATACAGATAGCGGTGCTGATATTTCCATGTTTATACAGGTAGCGGTGTAGGTATTTCCATGTTTATACAGATAGCGGTGTAGATATTTCCATGTTTATACAGATAGCGGTGTAGATATTTTCATGTTTATACAGATAGCGGTGTAGGTATCTCCATCTTAATACAGATGGCGGTGTAGATATTTATATGTTCATACAGATGGCGGTGCAGATATTTCCATGTTCATACAGATGGCGGTGTAGATATTTCCATGTTTATAGAGACTGCGGTGGAGATATTTCCATGTGTAAAGAAATAGCTTTGTAAATATTTCCATGTATATGCAGATAGCTGTGTAGATATTTCCATTTTCATGCAGATAGCGGTGTAGATATTTCCATGTTCAAACAGATAGCTGTGTAGATATTTCCTTGTTCATACAGATAGCTGTGTAGATATTTTCATGTTTATACAGATAGCGGTGAAGATGAATGCATGTTAACACAGATAGCGGTGTAGATATTTCCAAGTTCATACAGATAGCGGTGTAGATATTTCCATGTTCATCCAGATGGCTGTGTAGATATATCCATGTTCATACACATGGCGGTGAAGATATTTCCATGTTCATGCAGACAGCGGTGTAGATATTTCCATGTTCATACAGATAGCGGTGTAGACATTTCCATGTTCATAATGATAGCGGTGTAGAAATTTCCATGTTCATACAGATAGCGGTGTAGATATTTCCATGTTCATCCAGATGGCTGTGTAGATATGTCCATGTTCATACAGATGGCGGTGAAGATATTTCCACGTTCATACAGATGGCGGTGTAGATATTTCCATGTTCATACAGATAGCAGTGTAGATATTTCCATGTTCATACAGACAGCGGTGCTGTTATTACCATGTTCATCCAGATGGCTGTGTAGATATATCCATGTTCATACAGATGGCGGTGAAGATATTTCCATGTTCATACAGATATCTGTGTAGGTATTTCCATGTTCATAGAGATAGCGGTGTAGATATTTCCATGTTCATACAGATAGCGGTGCTGATATTTCCATGTTTATTCAGGTAGCGGTGTTGATATTTCCATGTTTATACAGATAGCGGTGTAGATATTTCCATCTTTATACAGATAGCGGTGTAGACATTTTCATGTTTATACAGATAGCGGTGTAGATATCTCCATCTTAATACAGATGGCGGTGTAGATATTTATATGTCCATACAGATGGCGGTGCAGATATTTCCATGTTCATTCAGATGGCGGTGTGGATATTTCCATGTTTATAGAGATTGCGGTGTAGATATTTCCATGTGTAAGGAAATATCTTTGTAGATATTTCCATGTACATGCAGAGAGCTGTGTAGATATTTCCATTTTCATGCAGATAGCGGTGTAGATATTTCCATGTTCAAACAGATAGCTGTGTAGATATTTCCATGTTCATACAGATAGCGGTGTAGATATTTCCATGTTTATACAGATAGCGGTGAAGATGTATGCATGTTAACACAGATAGCGGTGTAGATATTTCCATGTTCATACAGATAGCGGTGTAGATATTTCCATATTCATCCAGATGGCTGTGTAGGTATATCCATGTTCATACAGATGGCGGTGAAGATATTTCCATGTTCATACAGATAGCGGTGCAGATACTTCCATGTTGATACAGATAGCGGTGCAGATATTTCCATGTTCATACAGATAGCGGTGTAGCTATTTCCATGTTCATACAGATAGCGGTGAAGATATTTCCATGTTCATCCAGATGGGTGTGTAGATAAATCCATGTTCATACAGATGGCGGTGAAGATATTTCCATGTTCATACAGATAGCGGTGTTGATATTTCCATGTTTATACAGATATCGGTGTAGATATTTCCATGTTTATACAGATAACGGACTAGATATCTCCATCTTAATACAGATGGCGGTGTAGATATTTATATGATCATACAGATGGCGGTGCAGATATTTCCATGTTCATACAGATGGCGGTGTAGATATTTCCATGTTTATAGAGGTAGCGGTGTAGTTATTTCCATGTGTAAAGAGATAGCTGTATAGATATTTCCATGTATATGCAGATAGCTTTGTAGATATTTCCATTTTCATGCTGATAGCGGTGTACATATTTCCATGTTCAAACAGATAGCGGTGTAGTTATTTCCATGTTCATACAGATAGCAGTGTAGATATTTCCATGTTTAAACAGATAGTGGTGAAGATGTATACATGTTTACAGAGATAGCGGTGTAGATATTTCCATGCTCATACAGATAGCGGTGCAGATATTTCCGTGTTCATCCAGATGGCTGTGTAGATATATCCATGTTCATACAGATGGCGGTGAAGATATTTCCATGTTCATACAGATAGCGGTGTAGATATTTCCATGTTCATACAGATAGCGGTGTAGATATTTCCATGTTCATACAGACAGCGGTGCTGATATTTCCATGTTCATCCAGATGGCTGTGTAGATATATCTATGTTCATACAGATGGTGGTGAAGATATTTCCATGTTCATACAGATATCGGTTTAGATATTTCCATGTTCATACAGATAGCAGTGTAGGTATTTCCATGTTCATACAGATAGCGGTGCTGATATTTCCATCTTTATACAGGTAGCGGTGTAGATATTTCCATGTTTATACAGATAGTGGTGTAGATATTTCCATGTTTATACAGATAGCGGTGTAGATATTTCCATGTTTATACAGATAGTGGTGTAGATATTTCCATGTTTATAGAGATAGCGGTGTAGTTATTTCCATGTGTAGAGAGATAGCTTTGTAGATATTTCCATGTATATGCAGATAGCTGTGTAGATATTTCCATTTTCATGCAGATAGCGGTGTAGATATTTCCATGTTCATACAGATAGCGGTGTAGATATTTCCATGTTCATACAGATAGCGGTGCTGATATTTCCATGTTTATACAGGTAGCGGTGTAGATATTTCCATGTTTGTACAGATAGCGGTGTAGATATTTCCATGTTTATACAGATAGCGGTGTAGTTATTTCCATGTTTATACAGATAGCAGTGTAGATATCTCCATCTTAATAGAGATGGCGGTGTAGATATTTATATGTTCATACAGATGGCGGTGCAGATATTTCCATGTTCATACAGATGGTGGTGTAGATATTTCCATTCCATGTAGAGATAGCGGTGTAGTTATTTCCATGTGTAAAGAAATAGCCTTGTAGATAGTTCCGTGTATATGCAGATAGCTGTGTAGATATTTCCATTTTCATGCAGATAGCGGTGTAGATATTTCCATGTTCAGCTAGCGGTGTAGATATTTCCATGTTCATACAGATAGCAGTGTAGATATTTGCATGTTTATACAGATAGCGGTGAAGATGTATGCATGTTTGCACAGATAGCGGTGTAGATATTTCCATGTTCATACAGATAGCGGTGTAGATATTTCCATGTTCATACAGATAGCGGTGTAGATATTTCCATGTTCATCCAGAAGGCTGTGTAGATATTTCCATGTTCATACAGATAGCGGTGCTGATAGTTCCATGTTTATACAGGTAGCCGTTTAGATATTTCCATGTTTATACAGATAGCGGTGTAGATATTTCCATGTTTATACAGATAGCGGTGTATATATTTCCATGTTTATACAGATAGCGGTGTAGATATCTCCATCTTAATACAGATGGCGGTGTAGATATTTACATGTTCATACTGATGGCGGTGCAGATATTTCCATGTTCATACAGATGGTGGTGTAGATATTTCCATGTTTATAGAGATAGCGGTGTAGTTATTTCCATGTGTAAAGAAATAGCTTTGTAGATATTTCCATGTATATGCAGATACCTCTGGAGATATTTCCATTCCCATGCAGATAGCGGTGTAGATATTTCCGTGTTCATACAGATAGCGGTGGACATATTTCCATGTTTATACAGATAGCGGTGAAGATGTATGCATGTTTACACAGATAGCGGTGTAGATATTTCCATGTTCATTCAGGTAGCGGTGTAGATATTTCCATGTTCATCCAGATGGCTGTGTAGATATATCCATGTTCATACCGATGGCGGTGAAGATATTTCAATGTTCATACAGATAGCGGTGTAGATCTTTCCATGTTCATACAGATAGCGGTGTAGATATTTCCATGTTCATATAGATAGAGGTGTAGCTATTTCCATGTTCATACAGATTGCGGTGTAGATATTTCCATGTTCTTCCAGATGGCTGTGTAGATATATCCATGTTCATACAGATGGCGGTGAAGATATTTCCTTGTTCATACAGATAGCGGTGTAGATATTTCCATGTTCATACAGATAGTGGTGTAGATATTTCCATGTTCATACAGATAGCGGTGTATCTATTTCCATGTTCATACAGATAGCGGTGTAGATATTTCAATGTTCATTCATATGGCTGTGTAGATATATCCATGTTCATACAGATGGCGGTGAAGATATTTCCATGTTCATGCAGATAGCGGTGTAGATATTTCCATGTTTATACAGATAGCAGTGTAGATATCTCCATCTTAATACATTTGGCGGTGTAGATATTTATATGTTCATACAGATGGCGGTGCAGATATTTCCTTGTTCATTCAGATGGCGGTGTAGATATTTCCATGTTCATTCAGATGGCGGTGTAGATATTTCCATGTGTAAAGAAATAGCTTTGTAGATATTTCCATGTACATGCAGAGAGCTGTGTAGATATTTCCATTTTCATGCAGATAGGGGTGTAGATATTTCCATGTTCAAACAGATAGCTGTGTAGATATTTCCATGTTCATACAGATAGCGGTGTAGATATTTCCATGTTTATACAGGTAGCGGTGTAGATATTTCCATGTTTATACAGATAGCGGAGTAGATATCTCCATCTTAATACAGATGGCGGCGTAGATATTTATATGATCATACCGATAGCGGTGTAGATATTTCCATGTTCATACAGATAGCGGTGTAGATATTTCCATATTCATCCAGATGGCTGTGTAGATATATCCATGTTCATACAGATGGCGGTGAAGATATTTCCATGTTCATACAGATAGCGGTGCAGATATTTCCATGTTCATACAGATGGCGGTGTAGATATTTCCATGTTTATAGAGGTAGCGGTGTAGTTATTTCCATGTGTAAAGAGATAGCTGTATAGATATTTCCATGTATATGCAGATAGCTTTGTAGATATTTCCATTTTCATGCAGATAGCGGTGTAGATATTTCCATGTTCAAACAGATAGCGGTGTAGATATTTCCATGTTCATACAGATAGCGGTGTAGATATTTCCATGTTTAAACAGATAGTGGTGAAGATGTATACATGTTTACAGAGATAGCGGTGTAGATATTTCCATGCTCATACAGATAGCGGTGTAGATATTTCCGTGTTCATCCTGATGGCTGTGTAGATATTTCCATGTTCATACATATAGCGGTGTAGATATTTCCATGTTCATTCAGATGGCTATGTAGATATATCCATGTTCATACAGATGGTGGTGAAGATATTTCCATGTTCATACAGATATCGGTGTAGATATTTCCATGTTCATACAGATAGCAGTGTAGGTATTTCCATGTTCATACAGATAGCGGTGCTGATATTTCCATATTTATACAGGTAGCGGTGTAGATATTTCCATGTTCATACAGATAGCGGTGTAGATATTTCCATGTTTATACAGATAGCGGTGTAGATATTTCCATGTTTATACAGATAGCGGTGTGGATATCTCCATCTTAATACAGATGTTGGTGTAGATATTTATATGTTCATGCAGATGGCGGTGCAGATATTTCCATGTTCATACTGATTGCGGTGTAGATATTTCTATGTTTATAGAGATAGCGGTGTAGTTATTTCCATGTGTAAAGAAATAGCTTTGTAGATATTTCCATGTATATGCAGATAGCTCTGTAGATATTTCCATTTTCATGCAGATAGCGGTGTAGATATTTCCATGTTCATACAGATAGCGGTGGAGATATTTCCATGTTTATACAGATAGCGGTGAAGATGTATGCATGTTTACACAGATAGCGGTGTAGATATTTCCATGTTCATTCAGGTAGCGGTGTAGATATTTCCATGTTCATCCAGATGGCTGTGTAGATATATCCATGTTCATACAGATAGCGGTGTAGATCTTTCCATGTTCATACAGATAGCGGTGTAGATATTTACATGTTCATACAGATAGAGGTGTAGCTATTTCCATGTTCATACAGATTGCGGCGTAGATATTTCCACGTTCATCCAGATGGCTGTGTAGATATATCCATGTTCATACAGATGGCGGTGAAGATATTTCCATGTTCATACAGATAGCAGTGTAGATATTTCCATGTTCATACAGATAGTGGTGTAGATATTTCCATGTTCATACAGATAGCGGTGTATCTATTTCCATGTTCATACATATAGCGGTGTAGATATTTCCAGGTTCATCCAGATGGCTGTGTAGATATTTCCATGTTCATACAGATAGCGGTGCTGATATTTCCATGTTTATACAGGTAGCGGTGTAGATATTTCCATGTTTATACAGATAGCGGTGTAGATATTTCCATGTTTATACAGATAGCGGTGTAGATATTTCCATGTTTATACAGACAGCGTTGTAGATATCTCCATTTTAATACAGATGGCGGTGTAGATATTTATTTGTTCATACAGATGGCGTTGAAGATATCTCCATGTTCATACAGATGGCGGTGTAGATATTTCCATGTTAGTAGAGATAGCGGTGTAGTTATTTCCATGTGTAAAGAAATAGCTTTGTAGATATTTCCATGTATATGCAGATAGCTGTGTAGATATTTCCATTTTCATGCAGATAGCGGAGTAGATATTTCCATGTTCAAACAGATACCGGTGTAGATATTTCCATGTTCATACAGATAGCGGTGTAGATATTTCCATGTTTATACAGATAGCGGTGAAGATGTATGCATGTTTACACAGATAGTGGTGTAGATATTTCCATGTTCATACAGATAGCGGTGAAGTTGTATGCATGTTTACACAGATAGTGGTGTAGATATTTCCATGTTCATTCAGATGGCTATGTAGATATATCCATGTTCATACCGATGGCGGTGAAGATATTTCCATGTTCATACAGATAGCGGTGTAGATATTTCCATGTTCATACAGATAGCTGTGTAGATATTTCCATGTTCATTCAGACAGCGGTGTAGATATTTCCATGTTCATACAGATAGTGGTGTAGATATTTCCATGTTCATACAGATAGCGGTGTAGCTATTTCCATGTTAATCCAGATGGCTGTGTAGTTATATCCATGTTCATACAGATGGCGGTGAAGATATTTCCATGATAATACAGATAGCGGTGTAGATATTTCCATGTTCATACAGATAGCGGTGCTGATATTTCCATGTTTATACAGGTAGCGGTGTAGATATTCCCATGTTTATACAGATAGCGGTGTAGATATTTCCATGTTTATACAGATAGAGGTGAAGATGTATGCATGTTTACACAGTAAGCGCTGCAGATATTTCCATGTTCATACAGATAGCGGTGTAGATATTTCCATGTTTATACAGGTGGCGGTGTAGATATTTCCATGTTTATACAGATAGCGGTGTAGATATTTCCATGTTTATACAGATAGCGGAGTAGATATCTCCATCTTAATACAGATGGCGGTGTAGATATTTATATTATCATACAGATAGCGGTGTAGATATTTCCATGTTCATACAGATAGCGGTGTAGATATTTCCATATTCATCCAGATGGCTGTGTAGATATATCCATGTTCATACAGATGGCGGTGAAGATATTTCCATGTTCATACAGATAGCGGTGCAGATATTTCCATGTTCATACAGATGGCGGTGTAGATATTTCCATGTTTATAGAGGTAGCGGTGTAGTTATTTCCATGTGTAAAGAGATAGCTGTATAGATATTTCCATGTATATGCAGATAGCTTTGTAGATATTTCCATTTTCATGCAGATAGCGGTGTAGATATTTCCATGTTCAAACAGATAGCGGTGTAGATATTTCCATGTTCAAACAGATAGCGGTGTAGATATTTCCATGTTCATACAGATAGCAGTGTAGATATTTCCATGTTTAAACAGATAGTGGTGAAGATGTATACATGTTTACAGAGATAGCGGTGTAGATATTTCCGTGTTCATCCAGATGGCTGTGTAGATATTTCCATGTTCATACAGATAGCGGTGTAGATATTTCCAGGTTCATTCAGATGGCTATGTAGATATATCCATGTTCATACAGATGGCGGTGAAGATATTTCCATGTTCATACAGATAGCGGTGTAGATATTTCCATGTTCATACAGATAGCGGTGTAGATATTTAAATGTTCATACAGACAGCGGTGCTGATATTTCCATGTTCATCCATATGGCTGTGTAGATATATCTATGTTCATACAGATGGTGGTGAAGATATTTCCATGTTCATAAAGATATCGGTGTAGATATTTCCATGTTCATACAGATAGCAGTGAAGGTATTTCCATGTTCATACAGATAGCGGTGCTGATATTTCCATATTTATACAGGTAGCGGTGTAGATATTTCCATGTTCTTACAGATAGCGGTGTAGATATTTCCATGTTTATACAGATAGCGGTGTAGATATTTCCATGTTTATACAGATAGCGGTGTGGATATCTCCATCTTAATACAGATGGTGGTGTAGATATTTATATGTTCATGCAGATGGCGGTGCAGATATTTCCATGTTCATACAGATGGCGGTGTAGATATTTCTATGTTTATAGAGATAGCGGTGCAGTTATTTCCATGTGTAAAGAAATAGCTTTGTAGATATTTCCATGTATATGCAGATAGCTCTGTAGATATTTCCATTTTCATGCAGATAGCGGTGTAGATATTTCCATGTTCATACAGATAGCGGTGGAGATATTTCCATGTTTATACAGATAGCGGTGAAGATGTATGCATGTTTACACAGAAAGCGGTGTAGATATTTCCATGTTCATTCAGGTAGCGGTGTAGATATTTCCATGTTCATCCAGATGGCTGTGTAGATATTTCCATGTTGATACAGATAGAGGTGAAGATGTATGCATGTTTACACAGTTAGCGGTGCAGATATTTCCATGTTCATACAGATAGCGCTGTAGATATTTCCATGTTCATCCAGATGGCTGTGTAGATATATCCATGTTAATACAGATGGCGGTGAAGATATTTCCATGTTCATACAGATAGCAGTGTAGATATTTCCATGTTCATACAGATAGCTGTGTAGATATATCCATGTTCATTCAGATGGCGGTGTAGATATTTCCATGTTCATACAGATAGTGGTGTAGATATTTCCATGTTCATACAGATAGCGGTGTAGCTATTTCCGTGTTCATACAGATAGCGGTGTAGATATTTCCATGTTCATAGAGATAGCGGTGTAGATATTTCCATGTTCATACAGAGAGCAGTGCTGATATTTCCATGTTTATACTGGTAGCGGTGTAGATATTTCCATGTTTATACAGATAGCGGTGTAGATATTTCCATGTTTATACAGATAGCGGTGTAGATATTTTCATGTTTATACAGATAGCGCTGTAGGTATCTCCATCTTAATACAGATGGCGGTGTAGATATTTATATGTTCATACAGATGGCGGTGCAGATATTTCCATGTTCATACAGATGGCGGTGTAGATATTTCCATGTTTATAGAGACTGCGGTGGAGATATTTCCACGTGTAAAGAAATAGCTTTGTAAATATTTCCATGTATATGCAGATAGCTGTGTAGATATTTCTATTTTCATGTAGATAGCGGTGTAGATATTTCCATGTTCAAACAGATAGCTGTGTAGATATTTCCATGTTCATACAGATAGCTGTGTAGATATTTTCATGTTTATACAGATAGCGGTGAAGATGAATGCATGTTAACACAGATAGCGGTGTAGATATTTCCAAGTTCATACAGATAGCGGTGTAGATACTTCCATGTTCATCCAGATGGCTGTGTAGATATATCCATGTTCATACAGATGGCGGTGAAGATATTTCCATGTTCATGCAGACAGCGGTGTAGATATTTCCATGTTCATACAGATAGCGGTGTAGACATTTCCATGTTCATACTGATGGCGGTGTAGAAATTTCCATGTTCATACAGATAGCGGTGTAGATATTTCCATGTTCATCCAGATGGCTGTGTAGATATGTCCATGTTCATACAGATGGCGGTGAAGATATTTCCATGTTCATACAGATGGCGGTGTAGATATTTCCATGTTCATACAGATAGCAGTGTAGATATTTCCATGTTCATACAGAAGGCGGTGAAGATATTTCCATGATCATACTGATAGCGGTGTAGATATTTCCATGTTCATACAGATAGCGGTGTAGACATTTCCATGTTCATACAGATAGCGGTGTAGCTATTTCCATGTTCATACAGATAACGGTGTAGATATTTCCATGTTCATCCAGATGGCTGTGTAGATATTTCCATGTTCATACAGATAGTGGTGCTGAGATTTCCATGTTTATACAGGTAGCGGTGTAGATATTCCCATGTGTATACAGATAGCGGTGTAGATATTTCCATGTTTATACAGATAGAGGTGAAGATGTATGCATGTTTACACTGTTAGCGGTGCAGATATTTCCATTTTCATACAGATAGCGGTGTAGATATTTCCATGTTCATCCAGATGGCTGTGTAGATATATCCATGTTCATTCAGATGGCGGTGAAGATATTTAAATGTTCATACAGATAGCGGTGTAGATATTTCCATGTTCATACAGATAGCTGTGTAGGTATTTCCATGTTAATACAGACAGCGGTGTAGATATTTCCATGTTCATACAGATAGAGGTGTAGATATTTCCATGTTCATACAGATAGCGGTGTATCTATTTCCATGTTCATACAGATAGCGGTGTAGATATTTCCATTTTCATAGATATAGCGGTGTAGATATTTCCATATTCATACAGAGAGCAGTGCTGATATTTCCATGTTTATACAGGTAGCGGTGTAGATATTTCCATGTTTATACAGATAGCGGTGTAGATATCTCCATCTTAATACAGATGGCGGTGTAGATATTTATATGTTCATACAGATGGCGGTGCAGATATTTCCATGTTCATACAGATGGCGGTGTAGATATTTCCATGTTTATAGAGACTGCGGTGTAGATATTTCCATGTGTAAAGAAATAGCTTTGTAAATATTTCCATGTATATGCAGATAGCTGTGAAGATATTTCCATTTTCATGCAGATAGCGGTGTAGATATTTCCATGTTCATACAGATGGCGGTGAAGATATTTCCATGTTCATACAGATGGCGGTGTAGATATTTCCATGTTCATACAGATAGCAGTGTAGATATTTCCATGTTCATACAGAAGGCGGTGAAGATATTTCCATGATCATACTGATAGCGGTGTAGATATTTCCATGTTCATACAGATAGCGGTGTAGACATTTCCATGTTCATACAGATAGCGGTGTAGCTATTTCCATGTTCATACAGATAACGGTGTAGATATTTCCATGTTCATCCAGATGGCTGTGTAGATATTTCCATGTTCATACAGATAGTGGTGCTGAGATTTCCATGTTTATACAGGTAGCGGTGTAGATATTCCCATGTGTATACAGATAGCGGTGTAGATATT
Source organism: Gorilla gorilla gorilla (assembly GCF_029281585.2). Lineage (NCBI taxonomy): Eukaryota > Metazoa > Chordata > Mammalia > Primates > Hominidae > Gorilla > Gorilla gorilla. The sequence goes on along the minus strand of NC_073233.2, from coordinate 3,469,564 downwards.
TCCATGTTTATACAGATAGAGGTGAAGATGTATGCATGTTTACACTGTTAGCGGTGCAGATATTTCCATTTTCATACAGATAGCGGTGTAGATATTTCCATGTTCATCCAGATGGCTGTGTAGATATATCCATGTTCATTCAGATGGCGGTGAAGATATTTAAATGTTCATACAGATAGCGGTGTAGATATTTCCATGTTCATACAGATAGCTGTGTAGGTATTTCCATGTTAATACAGACAGCGGTGTAGATATTTCCATGTTCATACAGATAGAGGTGTAGATATTTCCATGTTCATACAGATAGCGGTGTATCTATTTCCATGTTCATACAGATAGCGGTGTAGATATTTCCATTTTCATAGATATAGCGGTGTAGATATTTCCATATTCATACAGAGAGCAGTGCTGATATTTCCATGTTTATACAGGTAGCGGTGTAGATATTTCCATGTTTATACAGATAGCGGTGTAGATATCTCCATCTTAATACAGATGGCGGTGTAGATATTTATATGTTCATACAGATGGCGGTGCAGATATTTCCATGTTCATACAGATGGCGGTGTAGATATTTCCATGTTTATAGAGACTGCGGTGTAGATATTTCCATGTGTAAAGAAATAGCTTTGTAAATATTTCCATGTATATGCAGATAGCTGTGAAGATATTTCCATTTTCATGCAGATAGCGGTGTAGATATTTCCATGTTCAAACAGATAGCTGTGTAGATATTTCCATGTTCATACAGATAGCGGTGTAGATATTTCCATGTTCATACAGACAGCGGTGCTGATATTTCCATGTTCATCCAGATGGCTGTGTAGATATATCTATGTTCATACAGATGGTGGTGAAGATATTTCCATGTTCATACAGATATCGGTGTAGATATTTCCATGTTCATACAGATAGCAGTGTAGGTATTTCCATGTTCATACAGATAGCGGTGCTGGTATTTCCATGTTTATACAGGTAGCGGTGTAGATATTTCCATGTTTATACAGATAGTGGTGTAGATATTTCCATGTTTATACAGATAGCGGTGTAGATATTTCCATGTTTATACAGATAGTGGTGTAGATATTTCCATGTTTATAGAGATAGCGGTGTAGTTATTTCCATGTGTAGAGAGATAGCTTTGTAGATATTTCCATGTATATGCAGATAGCTGTGTAGATATTTCCATTTTCATGCAGATAGCGGTGTAGATATTTCCATGTTCATACAGATAGCGGTGTAGATATTTCCATGTTCATACAGATAGCGGTGCTGATATTTCCATGTTTATACATGTAGCGGTGTAGATATTGCCATGTTTATGCAGATAGCGGTGTAGATATTTCCATGTTTATACAGATAGCGGTGTAGTTATTTCCATGTTTATACAGATAGCAGTGTAGATATCTCCATCTTAATAGAGATGGCGGTGTAGATATTTATATGTTCATACAGATGGCGGTGCATATATTTCCATGTTCATACAGATGGTGGTGTAGATATTTCCATGTTTATAGAGATAGCGGTGTAGTTATTTCCATGTGTAAAGAAATAGCCTTGTAGATAGTTCCGTGTATATGCAGATAGCTGTGTAGATATTTCCATTTTCATGCAGATAGCGGTGTAGATATTTCCATGTTCAGCTAGCGGTGTAGATATTTCCATGTTCATACAGATAGCAGTGTAGATATTTGCATGTTTATACAGATAGCGGTGAAGATGTATGCATGTTTGCACAGATAGCGGTGTAGATATTTCCATGCTCATACAGATATCGGTGTAGATATTTCCATGTCCATACAGATAGCGGTGTAGATATTTCCATGTTCATCCAGAAGGCTGTGTAGATATTTCCATGTTCATACAGATAGCGGTGCTGATATTTCCATGTTTATATAGGTAGCAGTGTAGATATTTCCAGGTTCATACAGATAGCGGTGTAGATATTTCCATGTTTATACAGATAGCGGTGTAGATATTTCCATGTTTATACAGATAGCGGTGTGGATATCACCATCTTAATACAGATGGTGGTGTAGATATTTATATGTTCATGCAGATGGCGGTGCAGATATTTCCATGTTCATACAGATGGCGGTGTAGATATTTCTATGTTTATAGAGATAGCGGTGTAGTTATTTCCATGTGTAAAGAGATAGCTTTGTAGATATTTCCATGTATATGCAGATAGCTCTGGAGATATTTCCATTCTCAAGCAGATAGCGGTGTAGATATTTCCGTGTTCATACAGATAGCGGTGGAGATATTTCCATGTTTATACAGATAGCGGTGAAGATGTATGCATGTTTACACAGATAGCGGTGTAGATATTTCCATGTTCGTTCAGGTAGCGGTGTAGATATTTCCATGTTCATCCAGATGGCTGTGTAGATATATCCATGTTCATACCGATGGCGGTGAAGATATTTCAATGTTCATACAGATAGCGGTGTAGATCTTTCCATGTTCATACAGATAGCGGTGTAGATATTTCCATGTTCATATAGATAGAGGTGTAGCTATTTCCATGTTCATACAGATTGCGGTGTAGATATTTCCATGTTCATCCAGAAGGCTGTGTAGATATATCCATGTTCATACAGATGGCGGTGAAGATATTTCGTTGTTCATACAGATAGCGGTCTAGATATTTCCATGTTCATACAGATAGTGGTGTAGATATTTCCATGTTCATACAGATAGCGGTGTATCTATTTCCATGTTCATACAGATGGCTGTGTAGATATTTCCATGTTCATACAGATAGCGGTGCTGATATTTCCATGTTTATACAGGTAGCGGTGTAGATATTTCCATGTTTATACAGATAGCGGTGTAGATATTTCCATGTTTACACAGATAGCGGTGTAGATATTTCCATGTTTATACAGATAGCGGTGTAGATATCTCCATCTTAATACAGATGGCGGTGTAGATATTTATATGTTCATACAGATGGCGGTGAAGATATCTCCATGTTCATACAGATGGCGGTGTAGATATTTCCATGTTAATAGAGATAGCGGTGTAGTTATTTCCATGTGTAAAGAAATAGCTTTGTAGATATTTCCATGTATATGCAGATAGCTGTGTAGATATTTCCATTTTCATGCAGATAGCGGAGTAGATATTTCCATGTTCAAACAGATAGCGGTGAAGATGTATGCATGTTTACACAGATAGTGGTGTAGATATTTCCATGTTCATACAGATAGCGGTGTAGATATTTCCATGTTCATTCAGATGGCTATGTAGATATATCCATGTTCATACAGATGGCGGTGAACATATTTCCATGTTCATACAGATAGCGGTGTAGATATTTCCATGTTCATACAGATAGCGGTGTAGATATTTCCATGTTTATACATATAGCGGTGTAGATAATTCCATGTTCATACATATAGCGGTGTAGATATTTCCATGTTCATCCAGATGGCTGTGTAGTTATATCCATGTTCATACAGATGGCGGTGAAGATATTTCCATGATCATACAGATAGCGGTGTAGATATTTCCATGTTCATACAGATAGCGGTGTAGACATTTCCATGTTCATACAGATAGCGGTGTAGCTATTTCCATGTTCATACAGATAGCGGTGTAGATATTTCCATGTTCATCCAGATGGCTGTGTAGATATTTCCATGTTCATACAGATAGCGGTGCTGATATTTCCATGTTTATACAGGTAGCGGTGTAGATATTCCCATGTGTATACAGATAGCGGTGTAGATATTTCCATGTTTATACAGATAGAGGTGAAGATGTATGCATGTTTACACTGTTAGTGGTGCAGATATTTCCATTTTCATACAGATAGCGGTGTAGATATTTCCATGTTCATCCAGATGGCTGTGTAGATATATCCATGTTCATTCAGATGGCGGTGAAGATATTTAAATGTTCATACAGATAGCGGTGTAGATATTTCCATGTTCATACAGATAGCTGTGTAGGTATTTCCATGTTCATACAGACAGCGGTGTAGATATTTCCATGTTCATACAGATAGAGGTGTAGATATTTCCATGTTCATACAGACAGCGGTGTATCTATTTCCATGTTCATACAGATAGAGGTGTAGATATTTCCATGTTCATACAGATAGCGGTGTATCTATTTCCATGTTCATACAGATAGCGGTGTAGATATTTCCATTTTCATAGAGATAGCGGTGTAGATATTTCCATATTCATACAGAGAGCAGTGCTGATATTTCCATGTTTATACAGGTAGCGGTGTAGATATTTCCATGTTTATACAGATAGCGGTGTAGATATCTCCATCTTTATACAGATGGCGGTGTAGATATTAATATGTTCATACAGATGGCGGTGCAGATATTTCCATGTTCATACAGATGGCGGTGTAGATATTTCCATGTTTATAGAGACTGCGGTGTAGATATTTCCATGTGTAAAGAAATAGCTTTGTAAATATTTCCATGTATATGCAGATAGCTGTGAAGATATTTCCATTTTCATGCAGATAGCGGTGTAGATATTTCCATGTTCAAACAGATAGCTGTGTAGATATTTCCATGTTCATACAGATAGCGGTGTAGATATTTCCATGTTCATACAGACAGCGGTGCTGATATTTCCATGTTCATCCAGATGGCTGTGTAGATATATCTATGTTCATACAGATGGTGGTGAAGATATTTCCATGTTCATACAGATAGCAGTGTAGGTATTTCCATGTTCATACAGATAGCGGTGCTGATATTTCCATGTTTATACAGGTAGCGGTGTAGATATTTCCATGTTTATACAGATAGTGGTGTAGATATTTCCATGTTTATACAGATAGCGGTGTAGATATTTCCATGTTCATACAGATAGTGGTGTAGATATTTCCATCTTTATAGAGATAGCGATGTAGTTATTTCCATGTGTAAAGGGATAGCTTTGTAGATATTTCCATGTATATGCAGATAGCTGTGTAGATATTTCCATTTTCATGTAGATAGCGGTGTAGATATTTCCATGTTCATACAGATAGCGGTGTAGATATTTCCATGTTCATACAGATAGCGGTGCTGATATTTCCATGTTTATACAGGGAGCGGTGTAGATATTTCCATGTTTATACAGATAGCGGTGTAGATATTTCCATGTTTATACAGATAGCGGTGTAGATATTTCCATGTTTATACAGATAGCAGTGTAGATATCTCCATCTTAATAGAGATGGCGGTGTAGATATTTATATGTTCATACAGATGGCGGTGCAGATATTTCCATGTTCATGCAGATGGTGGTGTAGATATTTCCATGTTTATAGAGATAGCGGTGTAGTTATTTCCATGTGTAAAGAAATAGCTTTGTAGATATTTCCGTGTATATGCAGATAGCTGTGTAGATATTTCCATTTTCATGCAGATAGCGGTGTAGATATTTCCATGTTCAGATAGCGGTGTAGATATTTCCATGTTCATACAGATAGCGGTGTAGATATTTCCATGTTTATACAGATCGCGGTGAAGATGTATGCATGTTTGCACAGATAGCGGTGTAGATATTTCCATGTTCATACAGATAGCGGTGTAGATATTTCCATGTTCATACAGATAGCGGTGTAGATATTTCCATGTTCATCCAGAAGGCTGTGTAGATATTTCCATGTTCATACAGATAGCGGTGCTGATAGTTCCATGTTTATACAGGTAGCCGTGTAGATATTTCCATGTTTATACAGATAGCGGTGTAGATATTTCCATGTTTATACAGGTAGCGGTGTAGATATTTCCATGTTTATACAGATAGCGGTGTAGATATCTCCATCTTAATACAGATGGCGGTGTAGATATTTATATGTTCATACAGGTGTCGGTGCAGATATTTCCATGTTCATACAGATGGCGGTGTAGATATTTCCATGTTTATAGAGATAGCGGTGTAGTTATTTGCATGTGTAAAGAAATAGCTTTGTAGATATTTCCGTGTATATGCAGATAGCTGTGTAGATATTTCCATTTTCATACAGATAGCAGTGTAGATATTTCCATGCTCAAACAGATAGCGGTGTAGATATTTCCATGTTCATACAGATAGCAGTGTAGATATTTGCATGTTTATACAGATAGCGGTGAAGATGTATGCATCTTTGCACAGATAGCGGTGTAGATATTTCCATGTTCATACAGATAGCGGTGTAGATATTTCCATGTTCATACAGATAGCGGTGTAGATATTTCCATGTTCATCCAGAAGGCTGTGTAGATATTTCAATGTTCATACAGATAGCGGTGCTGATATTTCCATGTTTATATAGGTAGAGGTGTAGATATTTCCATGTTCATACAGATAGCGGTGTAGATATTTCCATGTTTATACAGATAGCGGTGTAGATATTTCCATGTTTATACAGATAGCGGTGTGGATATCTCCATCTTAATACAGATGGTGGTGTAGATATTTATATGTTCATGCAGATGGCGGTGCAGATATTTCCATGTTCATACAGATGGCGGTGTAGATATTTCTATGTTTATAGAGATAGCGGTTTAGTTATTTCCATGTGTAAAGAAATAGCTTTGTAGATATTTCCATGTTTACACAGATAGCGGTGTAGATATTTCCATGTTCATTCAGGTAGCGGTGTAGATTTTTCCATGTTCATCCAGATGGCTGTGTGGATATATCCATGTTCATACCGATGGCGGAGAAAATATTTCAATGTTCATACAGATAGCGGTGTAGATCTTTCCATGTTCATACAGATAGCGGTGTAGATATTTCCGTGTTCATACAGATAGAGGTGTAGCTATTTCCATGTTCATACAGATTGCGGTGTAGATATTTCCATGTTCATCCAGATGGCTGTGTAGATATATCCATGTTCATACAGATGGCGGTGAAGATATTTCCATGTTCATACAGATAGCGGTGTAGATATTTCCATGTTCATACAGATAGTGGTGTAGATATTTCCATGTTCATACAGATAGCGGTGTATCTATTTCCATGTTCATACAGATGGCTGTGTAGATATTTCCATGTTCATCCAGATGGCTGTGTAGTTATTTCCATGTTCATACAGATAGCGGTGCTGATATTTCCATGTTTATACAGGTAGCGGTGTAGATATTTCCATGTTTATACAGATAGCGGTGTAGATATTTCCATGTTTATACAGATAGCGGTGTAGATATCTCCATCTTAATAGAGATGGCGGTGTAGATATTTATATGTTCATACAGATGGCGGTGAAGATATCTCCATGTTCATACAGATGGCGGTGTAGATATTTCCATGATAATACAGATAGCGGTGTAGTTATTTCCATGTGTAAAGAAATAGCTTTGTAGATATTTCCATGTATATGCAGATAGCTGTGTAGATATTTCCATTTTCATGCAGATAGCGGAGTAGATATTTCCATGTTCAAACAGATACCCGTGTAGATATTTCCATGTTCATACAGATAGCGGTGTAGATATTTCCATGTTTATACAGATAGCGGAGTAGATATCTCCATCTTAATACAGATGGCGGTGTAGATATTTATATGATCATACAGATGGCGGTGCAGATATTTCCATGTTCACACAGATGGTGGTGTAGATATTTCCATGTTTATAGAGATAGCGGTGTAGTTATTTCCATGTGTAAAGAGATAGCTGTATAGATATTTCCATGTATATGCAGATAGCTTTGTAGATATTTCCATTTACATGCAGATAGTGGTGTAGATATTTCCATGTTCAAACAGATAGCGGTGTAGATATTTCCAGGTTCATACAGATAGCAGTGTAGATATTTCCATGTTTAAACAGATAGTGGTGAAGATGTATACATGTTTACACAGATAGCGGTGTAGATATTTCCATGCTCATACAGATAGCGGTGTAGATATTTCCGTGTTCATCCAGATGGCTTTGTAGATATATCCATGTTCATACAGATGGCGGTGAAGATATTTCCATGTTCATACAGATAGCGGTGTAGATATTTCCATGTTCATGCAGATAGCGGTGTAGATATTTCCATGTTCATACAGACAGCGGTGCTGATATTTCCATGTTCATCCAGATGGCTGTTTAGATATATCTATGTTCATACAGATGGTGGTGAAGATATATCCATGTTCATACAGATATCGGTGTAGATATTTCCATGTTCATACAGATAGCAGTGTAGGTATTTCCATGTTCATACAGATAGCGGTGCTGATATTTCCATGTTTATACAGGTAGCGGTGTAGATATTTCCATGTTTATACAGATAATGGTGTAGATATTTCCATGTTTATACAGATAGCGTTGTAGATATTTCCATGTTTATACAGATAGTGGTGTAGATATTTCCATGTTTATAGAGATAGCGGTGTAGTTATTTCCATGTGTAAAGAGATAGCTTTGTAGATATTTCCATGTATATGCAGATAGCTGTGTAGATATTTCCATTTTCATGCAGATAGCGGTGTAGATATTTCCATGTTCATACAGATAGCGGTGTATCTGTTTCCATGTTCATACATATAGCGGTGTCGATATTTCCATGTTCATCCAGATGGCTGTGTAGATATTTCCATGTTCATACAGATAGCGGTGCTGATATTTCCATGTTTATACAGGTAGTGGTGTAGATATTTCCATGTTTATACAGATAGCGGTGTAGATATTTCCATGTTCATACAGATAGCAGTGTAGATATTTCCATGTTCATACAGATAGTGGTGTAGATATTTCCATGTTTATACAGATAGCGGTGAAGATGTATGCATGTTTACACAGATAGTGGTGTAGATATTTCCATGTTCATACAGATTGCGGTGTAGATATTTCCATGTTTATTCAGATGGCTATGTAGATATATCCATGTTCATACAGATGGCGGTTTAGATATTTCCATGTTCATACAGATAGCGGTGTAGATATTTCCATGTTCATACAGATAGCGGTGTAGATATTTCCATGTTTATACATATAGCGGTGTAGATATTTCCATGTTCATACATATAGCGGTGTAGATATTTCCATGTTCATCCAGATGGCTGTGTAGTTATATCCATGTTCATACAGATGGCGGTGAAGATATTTCCATGATCATACAGATAGCAGTGTAGATATTTCCATGTTCATACAGATAGCGGTGTAGACATTTCCATGTTCATACAGATTGCGATGTGGCTATTTCCATGTTCATACAGATAGCGGTGTAGATATTTCCATGTTCATCCAGATGGCTGTGTAGATATTTCCATGTTCATACAGATAGTGGTGCTGATATTTCCATGTTTATACAGGTAGCGGTGTAGATATTCCCATGTTTATACAGATAGCGGTGTAGATATTTCCATGTTTATACAGATAGATGTGAGGATGTATGCATGTTTAAACAGTTAGCGGTGCAGATATTTCCATGTTCATACAGATAGCGGTGTAGATATTTCCATGTTCATCCAGATGGCTGTGTAGATATATCCATGTTCATTCAGATGGCGGTGAACATATTTCCATGTTCATACAGATAGCGGTGTAGATATTTCCATGTTCATACAGATAGCTGTGTAGATATTTCCATGTTCATACAGACAGCGGTGTAGATATTTCCATGTTCATACAGATAGTGGTGTAGATATTTCCATGTTCATACAGGTAGCGGTGTAGCTATTTCCATGTTCATACAGATAGCGGTGTAGATATTTCCATGTTCATACAGATAGCGGTGCTGATATTTCTATGTTTATATAGGTAGTGGTGTAGATATTTCCATGTTTATACAGATAGCTGTGTAGATATTTCCATGTTTATACAGATAGCGGTGTAGATATTTTCATGTTTGTACAGATAGCGGTGTAGATATCTCCATCTTAATACAGATGGCGGTGTAGATATTTATATGTTCATACAGATGGCGGTGCAGATATTTCCATGTTCATACAGATGGCGGTGTAGGTATTTCCATGTTTATAGAGACTGCGGTGTAGATATTTCCATGTGTAAAGAAATAGCTTTGTAAATATTTCCATGTATATGCAGATAGCTGTGTAGATATTTCCATTTTCATGCAGATAGCGGTGTAGATATTTCCATGTTCAAACAGATAGCTGTGTAGATATTTCCATGTTCATACAGATAGCGGTGTAGATATTTCCATGTTTATACAGATAGCGGTGAAGATGTATGCATGTTAACACAGATAGCGGTGTAGATATTTCCAAGTTAGTACAGATAGCGGTGTAGATATTTCCATGTTCATCCAGATGGCTGTGTAGATATATCCATGTTCATACAGATGGCGGTGAAGCTATTTCCATGTTCATGCAGATAGCGGTGTAGATATTTCCATGTTCATACAGATAGCGGTGTAGACATTTCCATGTTCATACTGATAGCGGTGTAGCTATTTCCATGTTCATACAGATAGCGGTGTAGATATTTCCATGTTCATCCAGATGGCTGTGTAGATATGTCCATGTTCATACAGATGGCGGTGAAGTTATTTCCATGTTCATACAGATGGCGGTGTAGATATTTCCATGTTCATACAGATAGCAGTGTAGATATTTCCATGTTCATACAGACAGCAGTGCTGTTACTTCCATGTTCATCCAGATGGCTTTGTAGATATTTCCATGTTCATACAGATATCGGTGTAGATATTTCCATGTTCATAGAGATAGCGGTGTAGATATTTCCATGTTCATACAGATAGCGGTGCTGATATTTCCATGTTTATTCAGGTAGCGGTGTTGATATTTCCATGCTTATTCAGACAGCGGTGTAGATATTTCCATGTTTATACAGATAGCGGTGTAGATATTTTCATGTTTATACAGATAGCGGTGTAGATATCTCCATCTTAATACAGATGGCGGTGTAGATATTTATATGTTCATACAGATGGCGGTGCAGATATTTCCATGTTCATTCAGATGGCGGTGTAGATATTTCCATGTTTATAGAGATTGCGGTGTAGATATTTCCATGTGTAAAGAAATAGCTTTGTAGATATTTCCATGTACATGCAGAGAGCTGTGTAGATATTTCCATTTTCATGCAGATAGCGGTGTAGATATTTCCATGTTCAAACAGATATCTGTGTAGATATTTCCATGTTCATACAGATAGCGGTGTAGATATTTCCATGTTTATACAGATAGCGGTGAAGATGTATGCATGTTAACACAGATAGCGGAGTAGATATATCCATGTTCATAAAGATAGCGGTGTAGATATTTCCATGTTCATACAGATGGCGGTGTAGATATTTCCATGTTTATAGAGATACCGGTGTAGTTATTTCCATGTGTAAAGAGATAGCTTTGTAGATATTTCCATGTATATGCAGATATCTGTGTAGATATTTCCATTTTCATGCAGATAGCGGTGTAGATATTTCCATGTTCAAAGAGATAGCGGTGTAGATATTTCCATGTTTATACACATAGCGGTGTAGATATTTCCATGTTTATACAGATAGCGGTGTAGATATTTCCGTGTTTATACAGATAGCGTTGTAGGTATTTCCATGTTCATACAGATAGCGGTGTATGTATTTCCATGTTCATACAGATAGCGGTGTAGATATTTCCATTTTCATGCAGATAGCGGTGTATATATTTCCCTGTTTAAACAGTTAGCGTTTTAGATATTTCCATCTTCATACAGATAGCGGTGTAGATATTTCCATGTTCATACAGATGGCTGTGTAGATATATCCAAGTTCATACAGATAGCGGTGAAGATATTTCCATGTTCATACAGATGGCGGTGTAGTTATTTCCATGTTCATACCGATAGCGGTGCTGATATTTCCATGTTTATACAGGTAGCGGTGTAGATATTTCCATGTTCATACAGATGGCTGTGTAGATATATCCATGTTCATACAGATGGCGGTGAAGATATTTCCATGTTCATACTGATAGCGGTGTAGATATTTCCATGTTCATACAGATAGTGGTGTAGATATTTCCATGTTCATACAGATAGCGGTGTATCTATTTCCATGTTCATACAGATAGCGGTGTAGATATTTCCATGTTCATCCAGATGGCTGTGTAGATATTTCCATGTTCATACAGATAGCAGTGCTGATATTTCCATGTTTATACAGGTAGCGGTGTAGATATTTCCATGTTTATACAGATAGCGGTGTAGATATTTCCATGTTTATACAGATAGCGGTGTAGATATTTCCATATTTATACAGATAGCTGTGTAGATATCTCCATCTTAATGCAGATGGCGGTGTAGATATTTATATGTTCATACAGATGGCGGTGAAGATATCTCCATGTTCATACAGATGGCAGTGTAGATATTTCCATGTTAATAGAGATAGCGGTGTAGTTATTTCCATGTGTAAAGAAATAGCTTTGTAGATATTTCCATGTATATGCAGATAGCTGTGTAGATATTTCCATTTTCATGCAGATAGCGGAGAAGATATTTCCATGTTCAAACAGATAGCAGTGTAGATATTTCCATGTTCATACAGATAGCGGTGTAGATATTTCCATGTTTATACAGATAGCGGTGAAGATGTATGCATGTTTACACAGATAGTGGTGTAGATATTTCCATGTTCATACAGATAGCGGTGTAGATATTTCCATGTTCATTCAGATGGCTATGTAGATATATCCATGTTCATACAGATGGCGGTGAAGATATTTCCATGTTCATACAGATAGCGGTGTAGATATTTCCATGTTCATACAGATAGCTGTGTAGATGTTTCCATGTTCATTCAGACAGCGGTGTAGATATTTCCATGTTCATACAGATAGTGGTGTAGATATTTCCATGTTCATACAGATAGCGGTGTAGCTATTTCCATGTTCATCCAGATGGCTGTGTAGTTATATCCATGTTCATACAGATGGCGGTGAAGATATTTCCATGATCATACAGATAGCGGTGTAGATATTTCCATGTTCATACAGATAGCGGTGCTGATATTTCCATGTTTATACAGGTAGCGGTGTAGATATTCCCATGTTTATACAGATAGCGGTGTAGATATTTCCATGTTTATACAGATAGAGGTGAAGATGTATGCATGTTTACACAGTTAGCGGTGCAGATATTTCCATGTTCATACAGATAGCGTTGTAGATATTTCCATGTTTATACAGGTAGCGGTGTAGATATTTCCATGTTTATACAGATAGCGGTGTAGATATTTCCATGTTTATACAGATAGCGGAGTAGATATCTTCATCTTTATACAGATGGCGGTGTAGATATTTATATGATCATACAGATAGCGGTGTAGATATTTCCATGTTCATACAGATAGCGGTGTAGATATTTCCATATTCATCCAGATGGCTGTGTAGATATATCCATGTTCATACAGATGGCGGTGAAGATATTTCCATGTTCATACAGATAGCGGTGCAGATATTTCCATGTTCATACAGATGGCGGTGTAGATATTTCCATGTTTATAGAGGTAGCGGTGTAGTTATTTCCATGTGTAAAGATATAGCTGTATAGATATTTCCGTGTATATGCAGATAGCTCTGGAGATATTTCCATTTTCATGCAGATAGCGGTGTAGATATTTCCATGTTCATACAGATAGCGGTGGAGATATTTCCATGTTTATACAGATAGCGGTGAAGATGTATGCATGTTTATACAGATATCGGTGTAGATATTTCCATGTTCATTCAGGTAGCGGTGTAGATATTTCCATGTTCATCCAGATGGCTGTGTAGATATTTCCATGTTCATACAGATAGTGGTGCTGATATTTCCATGTTTATACAGGTAGCGGTGTAGATATTCCCATGTTTATACAGATAGCGGTGTAGATATTTCCATGTTTATACAGATAGAGGTGAGGATGTATGCATGTTTAAACAGTTAGCGGTGCAGATATTTCCATGTTCATACAGATTGCGGTGTAGATATTTCCATGTTCATCCAGATGGCTGTGTAGATATATCCATGTTCATTCAGATGGCGGTGAACATATTTCCATGTTCATACAGATAGCCGTGTAGATATTTCCATGTTCATACAGATAGCTGTGTAGATATTTCCATGTTCATACAGACAGCGGTGTAGATATTTCCATGTTCATACAGATAGTGGTGTAGATATTTCCATGTTCATACAGGTAGCGGTGTAGCTATTTCCATGTTCATACAGATAGCGGTGTAGATATTTCCATGTTCATACAGATAGCGGTGCTGATATTTCTATGTTTATATAGGTAGTGGTGTAGATATTTCCATGTTTATACAGATAGCTGTGTAGATATTTCCATGTTTATACAGATAGTGGTGTAGATATTTTCATGTTTGTACAGATAGCGGTGTAGATATCTCCATCTTAATACAGATGGCGGTGTAGATATTTATATGTTCATACAGATGGCGGTGCAGATATTTCCATGTTCATACAGATGGCGGTGTAGGTATTTCCATGTTTATAGAGACTGCGGTGTAGATATTTCCATGTGTAAAGAAATAGCTTTGTAAATATTTCCATGTATATGCAGATAGCTGTGTAGATATTTCCATTTTCATGCAGATAGCGGTGTAGATATTTCCATGTTCAAACAGATAGCTGTGTAGATATTTCCATGTTCATACAGATAGCGGTGTAGATATTTCCATGTTTATACAGATAGCGGTGAAGATGTATGCATGTTAACACAGATAGCGGTGTAGATATTTCCAAGTTAGTACAGATAGCGGTGTAGATATTTCCATGTTCATCCAGATGGCTGTGTAGATATATCCATGTTCATACAGATGGCGGTGAAGCTATTTCCATGTTCATGCAGATAGCGGTGTAGATATTTCCATGTTCATACAGATAGCGGTGTAGACATTTCCATGTTCATACTGATAGCGGTGTAGCTATTTCCATGTTCATACAGATAGCGGTGTAGATATTTCCATGTTCATCCAGATGGCTGTGTAGATATGTCCATGTTCATACAGATGGCGGTGAAGTTATTTCCATGTTCATACAGATGGCGGTGTAGATATTTCCATGTTCATACAGATAGCAGTGTAGATATTTCCATGTTCATACAGACAGCGGTGCTGTTACTTCCATGTTCATCCAGATGGCTTTGTAGATATTTCCATGTTCATACAGATATCGGTGTAGATATTTCCATGTTCATAGAGATAGCGGTGTAGATATTTCCATGTTCATAAAGATAGCGGTGCTGATATTTCCATGTTTATTCAGGTAGCGGTGTTGATATTTCCATGCTTATTCAGACAGCGGTGTAGATATTTCCATGTTTATACAGATAGCGGTGTAGATATTTTCATGTTTATACAGATAGCGGTGTAGATATCTCCATCTTAATACAGATGGCGGTGTAGATATTTATATGTTCATACAGATGGCGGTGCAGATATTTCCATGTTCATTCAGATGGCGGTGTAGATATTTCCATGTTTATAGAGATTGCGGTGTAGATATTTCCATGTGTAAAGAAATAGCTTTGTAGATATTTCCATGTACATGCAGAGAGCTGTGTAGATATTTCCATTTTCATGCAGATAGCGGTGTAGATATTTCCATGTTCAAACAGATATCTGTGTAGATATTTCCATGTTCATACAGATAGCGGTGTAGATATTTCCATGTTTATACAGATAGCGGTGAAGATGTATGCATGTTAACACAGATAGCGGAGTAGATATATCCATGTTCATAAAGATAGCGGTGTAGATATTTCCATGTTCATACAGATGGCGGTGTAGATATTTCCATGTTTATAGAGATACCGGTGTAGTTATTTCCATGTGTAAAGAGATAGCTTTGTAGATATTTCCATGTATATGCAGATATCTGTGTAGATATTTCCATTTTCATGCAGATAGCGGTGTAGATATTTCCATGTTCAAAGAGATAGCGGTGTAGATATTTCCATGTTTATACACATAGCGGTGTAGATATTTCCATGTTTATACAGATAGCGGTGTAGATATTTCCGTGTTTATACAGATAGCGTTGTAGGTATTTCCATGTTCATACAGATAGCGGTGTATGTATTTCCATGTTCATACAGATAGCGGTGTAGATATTTCCATTTTCATGCAGATAGCGGTGTATATATTTCCCTGTTCAAACAGTTAGCGGTTTAGATATTTCCATCTTCATACAGATAGCGGTGTAGATATTTCCATGTTCATACAGATGGCTGTGTAGATATATCCAAGTTCATACAGATAGCGGTGAAGATATTTCCATGTTCATACAGATGGCGGTGTAGTTATTTCCATGTTCATACCGATAGCGGTGCTGATATTTCCATGTTTATACAGGTAGCGGTGTAGATATTTCCATGTTCATACAGATGGCTGTGTAGATATATCCATGTTCATACAGATGGCGGTGAAGATATTTCCATGTTCATACTGATAGCGGTGTAGATATTTCCATGTTCATACAGATAGTGGTGTAGATATTTCCATGTTCATACAGATAGCGGTGTATCTATTTCCATGTTCATACAGATAGCGGTGTAGATATTTCCATGTTCATCCAGATGGCTGTGTAGATATTTCCATGTTCATACAGATAGCAGTGCTGATATTTCCATGTTTATACAGGTAGCGGTGTAGATATTTCCATGTTTATACAGATAGCGGTGTAGATATTTCCATGTTTATACAGATAGCGGTGTAGATATTTCCATATTTATACAGATAGCTGTGTAGATATCTCCATCTTAATGCAGATGGCGGTGTAGATATTTATATGTTCATACAGATGGCGGTGAAGATATCTCCATGTTCATACAGATGGCAGTGTAGATATTTCCATGTTAATAGAGATAGCGGTGTAGTTATTTCCATGTGTAAAGAAATAGCTTTGTAGATATTTCCATGTATATGCAGATAGCTGTGTAGATATTTCCATTTTCATGCAGATAGCGGAGAAGATATTTCCATGTTCAAACAGATAGCAGTGTAGATATTTCCATGTTCATACAGATAGCGGTGTAGATATTTCCATGTTTATACAGATAGCGGTGAAGATGTATGCATGTTTACACAGATAGTGGTGTAGATATTTCCATGTTCATACAGATAGCGGTGTAGATATTTCCATGTTCATTCAGATGGCTATGTAGATATATCCATGTTCATACAGATGGCGGTGAAGATATTTCCATGTTCATACAGATAGCGGTGTAGATATTTCCATGTTCATACAGATAGCTGTGTAGATGTTTCCATGTTCATTCAGACAGCGGTGTAGATATTTCCATGTTCATACAGATAGTGGTGTAGATATTTCCATGTTCATACAGATAGCGGTGTAGCTATTTCCATGTTCATCCAGATGGCTGTGTAGTTATATCCATGTTCATACAGATGGCGGTGAAGATATTTCCATGATCATACAGATAGCGGTGTAGATATTTCCATGTTCATACAGATAGCGGTGCTGATATTTCCATGTTTATACAGGTAGCGGTGTAGATATTCCCATGTTTATACAGATAGCGGTGTAGATATTTCCATGTTTATACAGATAGAGGTGAAGATGTATGCATGTTTACACAGTTAGCGGTGCAGATATTTCCATGTTCATACAGATAGCGGTGTAGATATTTCCATGTTTATACAGGTAGCGGTGTAGATATTTCCATGTTTATACAGATAGCGGTGTAGATATTTCCATGTTTATACAGATAGCGGAGTAGATATCTTCATCTTTATACAGATGTCGGTGTAGATATTTATATGATCATACAGATAGCGTTGTAGATATTTCCATGTTCATGCAGATAGCGGTGTAGATATTTCCATATTCATCCAGATGGCTGTGTAGATATATCCATGTTCATACAGATGGCGGTGAAGATATTTCCATGTTCATACAGATAGCGGTGCAGATATTTCCATGTTCATACAGATGGCGGTGTAGATATTTCCATGTTTATAGAGGTAGCGGTGTAGTTATTTCCATGTGTAAAGATATAGCTGTATAGATATTTCCGTGTATATGCAGATAGCTCTGGAGATATTTCCATTTTCATGCAGATAGCGGTGTAGATATTTCCATGTTCATACAGATAGCGGTGGAGATATTTCCATGTTTATACAGATAGCGGTGAAGATGTATGCATGTTTATACAGATATCGGTGTAGATATTTCCATGTTCATTCAGGTAGCGGTGTAGATATTTCCATGTTCATCCAGATGGCTGTGTAGATATTTCCATGTTCATACAGATAGTGGTGCTGATATTTCCATGTTTATACAGGTAGCGGTGTAGATATTCCCATGTTTATACAGATAGCGGTGTAGATATTTCCATGTTTATACAGATAGAGGTGAGGATGTATGCATGTTTAAACAGTTAGCGGTGCAGATATTTCCATGTTCATACAGATAGCGGTGTAGATATTTCCATGTTCATCCAGATGGTTGTGTAGATATATCCATGTTCATTCAGATGGCGGTGAACATATTTCCATGTTCATACAGATAGCGGTGTAGATATTTCCATGTTCATACAGATAGCTGTGTAGATATTTCCATGTTCATACAGACAGCGGTGTAGATATTTCCATGTTCATACAGATAGTGGTGTAGATATTTCCATGTTCATACAGGTAGCGGTGTAGCTATTTCCATGTTCATACAGATAGCGGTGTAGATATTTCCATGTTCATACAGATAGCGGTGCTGATATTTCTATGTTTATATAGGTAGTGGTGTAGATATTTCCATGTTTATACAGATAGCTGTGTAGATATTTCCATGTTTATACAGATAGCGGTGTAGATATTTTCATGTTTGTACAGATAGCGGTGTAGATATCTCCATCTTAATACAGATGGCGGTGTAGATATTTATATGTTCATACAGATGGCGGTGCAGATATTTCCATGTTCATACAGATGGCGGTGTAGGTATTTCCATGTTTATAGAGACTGCGGTGTAGATATTTCCATGTGTAAAGAAATAGCTTTGTAAATATTTCCATGTATATGCAGATAGCTGTGTAGATATTTCCATTTTCATGCAGATAGCGGTGTAGATATTTCCATGTTCAAACAGATAGCTGTGTAGATATTTCCATGTTCATACAGATAGCGGTGTAGATATTTCCATGTTTATACAGATAGCGGTGAAGATGTATGCATGTTAACACAGATAGCGGTGTAGATATTTCCAAGTTAGTACAGATAGCGGTGTAGATATTTCCATGTTCATCCAGATGGCTGTGTAGATATATCCATGTTCATACAGATGGCGGTGAAGCTATTTCCATGTTCATGCAGATAGCGGTGTAGATATTTCCATGTTCATACAGATAGCGGTGTAGACATTTCCATGTTCATACTGATAGCGGTGTAGCTATTTCCATGTTCATACAGATAGCGGTGTAGATATTTCCATGTTCATCCAGATGGCTGTGTAGATATGTCCATGTTCATACAGATGGCGGTGAAGTTATTTCCATGTTCATACAGATGGCGGTGTAGATATTTCCATGTTCATACAGATAGCAGTGTAGATATTTCCATGTTCATACAGACAGCGGTGCTGTTACTTCCATGTTCATCCAGATGGCTTTGTAGATATTTCCATGTTCATACAGATATCGGTGTAGATATTTCCATGTTCATAGAGATAGCGGTGTAGATATTTCCATGTTCATACAGATAGCGGTGCTGATATTTCCATGTTTATTCAGGTAGCGGTGTTGATATTTCCATGCTTATTCAGACAGCGGTGTAGATATTTCCATGTTTATACAGATAGCGGTGTAGATATTTTCATGTTTATACAGATAGCGGTGTAGATATCTCCATCTTAATACAGATGGCGGTGTAGATATTTATATGTTCATACAGATGGCGGTGCAGATATTTCCATGTTCATTCAGATGGCGGTGTAGATATTTCCATGTTTATAGAGATTGCGGTGTAGATATTTCCATGTGTAAAGAAATAGCTTTGTAGATATTTCCATGTACATGCAGAGAGCTGTGTAGATATTTCCATTTTCATGCAGATAGCGGTGTAGATATTTCCATGTTCAAACAGATATCTGTGTAGATATTTCCATGTTCATACAGATAGCGGTGTAGATATTTCCATGTTTATACAGATAGCGGTGAAGATGTATGCATGTTAACACAGATAGCGGAGTAGATATATCCATGTTCATAAAGATAGCGGTGTAGATATTTCCATGTTCATACAGATGGCGGTGTAGATATTTCCATGTTTATAGAGATACCGGTGTAGTTATTTCCATGTGTAAAGAGATAGCTTTGTAGATATTTCCATGTATATGCAGATATCTGTGTAGATATTTCCATTTTCATGCAGATAGCGGTGTAGATATTTCCATGTTCAAAGAGATAGCGGTGTAGATATTTCCATGTTTATACACATAGCGGTGTAGATATTTCCATGTTTATACAGATAGCGGTGTAGATATTTCCGTGTTTATACAGATAGCGTTGTAGGTATTTCCATGTTCATACAGATAGCGGTGTATGTATTTCCATGTTCATACAGATAGCGGTGTAGATATTTCCGTTTTCATGCAGATAGCGGTGTATATATTTCCCTGTTCAAACAGTTAGCGGTTTAGATATTTCCATCTTCATACAGATAGCGGTGTAGATATTTCCATGTTCATACAGATGGCTGTGTAGATATATCCAAGTTCATACAGATAGCGGTGAAGATATTTCCATGTTCATACAGATGGCGGTGTAGTTATTTCCATGTTCATACCGATAGCGGTGCTGATATTTCCATGTTTATACAGGTAGCGGTGTAGATATTTCCATGTTCATACAGATGGCTGTGTAGATATATCCATGTTCATACAGATGGCGGTGAAGATATTTCCATGTTCATACTGATAGCGGTGTAGATATTTCCATGTTCATACAGATAGTGGTGTAGATATTTCCATGTTCATACAGATAGCGGTGTATCTATTTCCATGTTCATACAGATAGCGGTGTAGATATTTCCATGTTCATCCAGATGGCTGTGTAGATATTTCCATGTTCATACAGATAGCAGTGCTGATATTTCCATGTTTATACAGGTAGCGGTGTAGATATTTCCATGTTTATACAGATAGCGGTGTAGATATTTCCATGTTTATACAGATAGCGGTGTAGATATTTCCATATTTATACAGATAGCTGTGTAGATATCTCCATCTTAATGCAGATGGCGGTGTAGATATTTATATGTTCATACAGATGGCGGTGAAGATATCTCCATGTTCATACAGATGGCAGTGTAGATATTTCCATGTTAATAGAGATAGCGGTGTAGTTATTTCCATGTGTAAAGAAATAGCTTTGTAGATATTTCCATGTATATGCAGATAGCTGTGTAGATATTTCCATTTTCATGCAGATAGCGGAGAAGATATTTCCATGTTCAAACAGATAGCAGTGTAGATATTTCCATGTTCATACAGATAGCGGTGTAGATATTTCCATGTTTATACAGATAGCGGTGAAGATGTATGCATGTTTACACAGATAGTGGTGTAGATATTTCCATGTTCATACAGATAGCGGTGTAGATATTTCCATGTTCATTCAGATGGCTATGTAGATATATCCATGTTCATACAGATGGCGGTGAAGATATTTCCATGTTCATACAGATAGCGGTGTAGATATTTCCATGTTCATACAGATAGCTGTGTAGATGCTTCCATGTTCATTCAGACAGCGGTGTAGATATTTCCATGTTCATACAGATAGTGGTGTAGATATTTCCATGTTCATACAGATAGCGGTGTAGCTATTTCCATGTTCATCCAGATGGCTATGTAGTTATATCCATGTTCATACAGATGGCGGTGAAGATATTTCCATGATCATACAGATAGCGGTGTAGATATTTCCATGTTCATACAGATAGCGGTGCTGATATTTCCATGTTTATACAGGTAGCGGTGTAGATATTCCCATGTTTATACAGATAGCGGTGTAGATATTTCCATGTTTATACAGATAGAGGTGAAGATGTATGCATGTTTACACAGTTAGCGGTGCAGATATTTCCATGTTCATACAGATAGCGGTGTAGATATTTCCATGTTTATACAGGTAGCGGTGTAGATATTTCCATGTTTATACAGATAGCGGTGTAGATATTTCCATGTTTATACAGATAGCGGAGTAGATATCTTCATCTTTATACAGATGGCGGTGTAGATATTTATATGATCATACAGATAGCGGTGTAGATATTTCCATGTTCATACAGATAGCGGTGTAGATATTTCCATATTCATCCAGATGGCTGTGTAGATATATCCATGTTCATACAGATGGCGGTGAAGATATTTCCATGTTCATACAGATAGCGGTGCAGATATTTCCATGTTCATACAGATGGCGGTGTAGATATTTCCATGTTTATAGAGGTAGCGGTGTAGTTATTTCCATGTGTAAAGATATAGCTGTATAGATATTTCCGTGTATATGCAGATAGCTCTGGAGATATTTCCATTTTCATGCAGATAGCGGTGTAGATATTTCCATGTTCATACAGATAGCGGTGGAGATATTTCCATGTTTATACAGATAGCGGTGAAGATGTATGCATGTTTATACAGATATCGGTGTAGATATTTCCATGTTCATTCAGGTAGCGGTGTAGATATTTCCATGTTCATCCAGATGGCTGTGTAGATATATCCATGTTCATACCGATGGCGGTGAAGATATTTCAATGTTCATACAGATAGCGGTGTAGATCTTTCCATCTTCATACAGATAGCGGTGTAGATATTTCCATGTTCATACAGATAGAGGTGTAGCTATTTCCATGTTCATACAGATTGCGGTGTAGATATTTCCATGTTCATCCAGATGGCTGTGTAGATATATCCATGTTCATACAGATGGCGGTGAAGATATTTCCATGTTCATACTGATAGCGGTGTAGATATTTCCATGTTCATACAGATAGTGGTGTAGATATTTCCATGTTCATACAGATAGCGGTGTTTCTATTTCCATGTTCATACAGATAGCGGTGTAGATATTTCCATGTTCATCCAGATGGCTGTGTAGATATTGCCATGTTCATACAGATAGCGGTGCTGATATTTCCATGTTTATACAGGTAGCGGTGTAGATATTTCCAAGTTTATACAGATAGCGGTGTAGATATTTCCATGTTTATACAGATAGCGGTGTAGATATTTCCATGTTTATACAGATAGCTGTGTAGATATCTCCATCTTAATGCAGATGGCGGTGTAGATATTTATATGTTCATACAGATGGCGGTGAAGATATCTCCATGTTCATACAGATGGCAGTGTAGATATTTCCATGTTAATAGAGATAGCGGTGTAGTTATTTCCATGTGTAAAGAAATAGCTTTGTAGATTTTTCCATGTATATGCAGATAGCTGTGTAGATATTTCCATTTTCATGCAGATAGCGGAGAAGATATTTCCATGTTCAAAAAGATAGCAGTGTAGATATTTCCATGTTCATACAGATAGCGGTGTAGATATTTCCATGTTTATACAGATAGCGGTGAAGATGTATGCATGTTTACACAGATAGTGGTGTAGATATTTCCATGTTCATACAGATAGCGGTGTAGATATTTCCATGTTCATTCAGATGGCTATGTAGATATATCCATGTTCATACAGATGGCGGTGAAGATATTTCCATGTTCATACAGATAGCGGTGTAGATATTTCCATGTTCATACAGATAGCTGTGTAGATATTTCCATGTTCATTCAGACAGCGGTGTAGATATTTCCATGTTCATACAGATAGTGTTGTAGATATTTCCATGTTCATACAGATAGCGGTGTAGCTATTTCCATGTTCATCCAGATGGCTGTGTAGTTATATCCATGTTCATACAGATGGCGGTGAAGATATTTCCATGATCATACAGATAGCGGTGTAGATATTTCCATGTTCATACAGATAGCGGTGCTGATATTTCCATGTTTATACAGGTAGCGGTGTAGATATTCCCATGTTTATACAGATAGCGGTGTAGATATTTCCATGTTTATACAGATAGAGGTGAAGATGTATGCATGTTTACACAGTTAGCGGTGCAGATATTTCCATGTTCATACAGATAGCGGTGTAGATATTTCCATGTTTATACAGGTAGCGGTGTAGATGTTTCCATGTTTATACAGATAGCGGTGTAGATATTTCCATGTTTATACAGATAGCGGAGTAGATATCTCCATCTTTATACAGATGGCGGTGTAGATATTTATATGATCATACAGATAGCGGTGTAGATATTTCCATGTTCATACAGATAGCGTTGTAGATATTTCCATATTCATCCAGATGGCTGTGTAGATATATCCATGTTCATACAGATGGCGGTGAAGATATTTCCATGTTCATACAGATAGCGGTGCAGATATTTCCATGTTCATACAGATGGCGGTGTAGATATTTCCATGTTTATAGAGGTAGCGGTGTAGTTATTTCCATGTGTATAGATATAGCTGTATAGATATTTCCATGTATATGCAGATAGCTTTGTAGATATTTCCATTTTCATGCAGATAGCGGTGTAGATATTTCCATGTTCAAACAGATAGCGGTGTAGATATTTCCATGTTCATACAGATAGCAGTGTAGATATTTCCATGTTTAAACAGATAGTGGTGAAGATGTATACATGTTTACAGAGATAGCGGTTTAGATATTTCCATGCTCATACAGATAGCGGTGTAGATATTTCCGTGTTCATCCAGATGGCTGTGTAGGTATTTCCATGTTCATACAGATAGCGGTGTAGATATTTCCATGTTCATTCAGATGGCTATGTAGATATATCCATGTTCATACAGATGGCGGTGAAGATATTTCCATGTTCATACAGATAGCGGTGTAGATATTTCCATGTTCATACAGATAGCTGTGTAGATATTTCCATGTTCATACAGACAGCAGTGCTGATATTTCCATGTTCATCCATATGGCTGTGTAGATATATCAATGTTCACACAGATGGAGGTGAATATATTTCCATGTTCATACAGATATCGGTGTAGATATTTCCATGTTCATACAGATAGCAGTGTAGGTATTTCCATGTTCATACAGATAGCGGTGCTGATATTTCCATATTTATACAGGTAGCGGTGTAGATATTTCCATGTTCATACAGATAGCGGTGTAGATATTTCCATGTTTATACAGATAGCGGTGTAGATATTTCCATGTTTATACAGATAGCGGTGTGGATATCTCCATCTTAATACAGATGGTGGTGTAGATATTTATATGTTCATGCAGATGGCGGTGCAGATATTTCCATGTTCATACAGATGGCGGTGTAGATATTTCTATGTTTATAGATATAGCGGTGTAGTTATTTCCATGTGTAAAGAAATAGCTTTGTAGATATTTCCATGTATATGCAGATAGCTCTGTAGATATTTCCATTTTCATGCAGATAGCGGTGTAGATATTTCCCTGTTCATACAGATAGCGGTGGAGATATTTCCATGTTTATACAGATAGCGGTGAAGATGTATGCATGTTTACACAGATAGCGGTGTAGATATTTCCATGTTCATTCAGGTAGCGGTGTAGATATTTCCATGTTCATCCAGATGGCTGTGTAGATATATCCATGTTCATACAGATAGCGGAGTAGATATTTCCATGTTCAAATAGATAGCGGTGTAGATATTTCCATGTTCATACAGATAGCGGTGTAGATATTTCCATGATTATACAGATAGCGGTGAAGATGTATGCATGTTTACACAGATAGTGGTGTAGATATTTCCATGTTCATACAGATAGCAGTGTAGATATTTCCATGTTTATACACATAGCGGTGTAGATATTTCCATGTTTATACATATAGCGGTGTAGATAATTCCATGTTCATACATATAGCGGTGTAGATATTTCCATGTTCATCCAGATGTCTGTGTAGTTATATCCATGTTCATACAGATGGCGGTGAAGATATTTCCATGATCATACAGATAGCGGTGTAGATATTTCCATGTTCATACAGATAGCGGTGTAGATATTTCCATGTTTATACATATAGCGGTGTAGATAATTCCATGTTCATACATATAGCGGTGTAGATATTTCCATGTTCATCCAGATGGCTGTGTAGTTATATCCATGTTCATACAGATGGCGGTGAAGATATTTCCATGATCATACAGATAGCGGTGTAGATATTTCCATGTTCATACAGATAGCGGTGTAGACATTTCCATGTTCATACAGATAGCGGTGTAGCTATTTCCATGTTCATACAGATAGCGGTGTAGATATTTCCATGTTCATCCAGATGGCTGTGTAGATATTTCCATGTTCATACAGATAGTGGTGCTGATATTTCCATGTTTATACAGGTAGCGGTGTAGATATTCCCATGTGTATACAGATAGCGGTGTAGATATTTCCATGTTTATACAGATAGAGGTAAAGATGTATGCATGTTTACACTGTTAGCGGTGCAGATATTTCCATTTTCATACAGATAGCGGTGTAGAAATTTCCATGTTCATCCAGATGGCTGTGTAGATATATCCATGTTCATTCAGATGGCGGTGAAGATATTTAAATGTTCATACAGATAGCGGTGTAGATATTTCCATGTTCATACTGATAGCTGTGTAGGTATTTCCATGTTCATACAGACAGCGGTGTAGATATTTCCATGATCATTCAGATAGAGGTGTAGATATTTCCATGTTCATACAGATAGCGGTGTATCTATTTCCATGTTCATACAGATAGCGGTGTAGATATTTCCATTTTCATAGAGATAGCGGTGTAGATATTTCCATATTCATACAGAGAGCAGTGCTGATATTTCCATGTTTATACAGGTAGCGGTGTAGATATTTCCATGTTTATACAGATAGCGGTGTAGATATCTCCATCTTAATACAGATGGCAGTGTAGATATTTATATGTTCATACAGATGGCGGTGCAGATATTTCCATGTTCATACAGATGGCGGTGTAGATATTTCCATGTTTATAGAGACTGCGGTGTAGATATTTCCATGTGTAAAGAAATAGCTTTGTAAATATTTCCATGTATATGCAGATAGCTGTGTAGATATTTCCATTTTCATGCAGATAGCGGTGTAGATATTTCCATGTTCAAACAGATAGCTGTGTAGATATTTCCATGTTCATACAGATAGCGGTGTAGATATTTGCATGTTTATACAGATAGCGGTGAAGATGTATGCATGTTTGCACAGATAGCGGTGTAGATATTTCCATGCTCATACAGATAGCGGTGTAGATATTTCCATGTCCATACAGATAGCGGTGTAGATATTTCCATGTTCATCCAGAAGGCTGTGTAGATATTTCCATGTTCATACAGATAGCGGTGCTGATATTTCCATGTTTATATAGGTAGCAGTGTAGATATTTCCAGGTTCATACAGATAGCGGTGTAGATATTTCCATGTTTATACAGATAGCGGTGTAGATATTTCCATGTTTATACAGATAGCGGTGTGGATATCACCATCTTAATACAGATGGTGGTGTAGATATTTATATGTTCATGCAGATGGCGGTGCAGATATTTCCATGTTCATACAGATGGCGGTGTAGATATTTCTATGTTTATAGAGATAGCGGTGTAGTTATTTCCATGTGTAAAGAGATAGCTTTGTAGATATTTCCATGTATATGCAGATAGCTCTGGAGATATTTCCATTCTCAAGCAGATAGCGGTGTAGATATTTCCGTGTTCATACAGATAGCGGTGGAGATATTTCCATGTTTATACAGATAGCGGTGAAGATGTATGCATGTTTACACAGATAGCGGTGTAGATATTTCCATGTTCATTCAGGTAGCGGTGTAGATATTTCCATGTTCATCCAGATGGCTGTGTAGATATATCCATGTTCATACCGATGGCGGTGAAGATATTTCAATGTTCATACAGATAGCGGTGTAGATCTTTCCATGTTCATACAGATAGCGGTGTAGATATTTCCATGTTCATATAGATAGAGGTGTAGCTATTTCCATGTTCATACAGAATGCGGTGTAGATATTTCCATGTTCATCCAGATGGCTGTGTAGATATATCCATGTTCATACAGATGGCGGTGAAGATATTTCGTTGTTCATACAGATAGCGGTCTAGATATTTCCATGTTCATACAGATAGTGGTGTAGATATTTCCATGTTCATACAGATAGCGGTGTATCTATTTCCATGTTCATACAGATGGCTGTGTAGATATTTCCATGTTCATACAGATAGCGGTGCTGATATTTCCATGTTTATACAGGTAGCGGTGCAGATATTTCCGTGTTTATACAGATAGCGGTGTGGATATCTCCATCTTAATACAGATGGTGGTGTAGATATTTATATGTTCATGCAGATGGCGGTGCAGATATTTCCATGTTCATACAGATGGCGGTGTAGATATTTCTATGTTTATAGATATAGCGGTGTAGTTATTTCCATGTGTAAAGAAATAGCTTAGTAGATATTTCCATGTATATGCAGATAGCTCTGTAGATATTTCCATTTTCATGCAGATAGCGGTGTAGATATTTCCATGTTCATACAGATAGCGGTGGAGATATTTCCATGTTTATACAGATAGCGGTGAAGATGTATGCATGTTTACACAGATAGCGGTGTAGATATTTCCATGTTCATTCAGGTAGCAGTGTAGATATTTCCATGTTCATCCAGATGGCTGTGTAGATATATCCATGTTCATACAGATAGCGGAGTAGATATTTCCATGTTCAAATAGATAGCGGTGTAGATATTTCCATGTTCATACAGATAGCGGTGTAGATATTTCCATGATTATACAGATAGCGGTGAAGATGTATGCATGTTTACACAGATAGTGGTGTAGATATTTCCATGTTCATCCAGATGGCTGTGTAGTTATATCCATGTTCATACAGATGGCGGTGAAGATATTTCCATGATCATACAGATAGCGGTGTAGATATTTCCATGTTCATACAGATAGCGGTGTAGATATTTCCATGTTTATACACATAGCGGTGTAGATATTTCCATGTTTATACATATAGCGGTGTAGATAATTCCATGTTCATACATATAGCGGTGTAGATATTTCCATGTTCATCCAGATGTCTGTGTAGTTATATCCATGTTCATACAGATGGCGGTGAAGATATTTCCATGATCATACAGATAGCGGTGTAGATATTTCCATGTTCATACAGATAGCGGTGTAGATATTTCCATGTTTATACATATAGCAGTGTAGATAATTCCATGTTCATACATATAGCGGTGTAGATATTTCCATGTTCATCCAGATGGCTGTGTAGTTATATCCATGTTCATACAGATGGCGGTGAAGATATTTCCATGATCATACAGATAGCGGTGTAGATATTTCCATGTTCATACAGATAGCGGTGTAGACATTTCCATGTTCATACAGATAGCGGTGTAGCTATTTCCATGTTCATACAGATAGCGGTGTAGATATTTCCATGTTCATCCAGATGGCTGTGTAGATATTTCCATGTTCATACAGATAGTGGTGCTGATATTTCCATGTTTATACAGGTAGCGGTGTAGATATTCCCATGTGTATACAGATAGCGGTGTAGATATTTCCATGTTTATACAGATAGAGGTGAAGATGTATGCATGTTTACACTGTTAGCGGTGCAGATATTTCCATTTTCATACAGATAGCGGTGTAGATATTTCCATGTTCATCCAGATGGCTGTGTAGATATATCCATGTTCATTCAGATGGCGGTGAAGATATTGAAATGTTCATACAGATAGCGGTGTAGATATTTCCATGTTCATACAGATAGCTGGGTAGGTATTTCCATGTTCATACAGACAGCGGTGTAGATATTTCCATGATCATACAGATAGAGGTGTAGATATTTCCATGTTCATACAGATAGCGGTGTATCTATTTCCATGTTCATACAGATAGCGGTGTAGATATTTCCATTTTCATAGAGATAGCGGTGTAGATATTTCCATATTCATACAGAGAGCAGTGCTGATATTTCCATGTTTATACAGGTAGCGGTGTAGATATTTCCATGTTTATACAGATAGCGGTGTAGATATCTCCATCTTAATACAGATGGCAGTGTAGATATTTATATGTTCATACAGATGGCGGTGCAGATATTTCCATGTTCATACAGATGGCGGTGTAGATATTTCCATGTTTATAGAGACTGCGGTGTAGATATTTCCATGTGTAAAGAAATAGCTTTGTAAATATTTCCATGTATATGCAGATAGCTGTGTAGATATTTCCATTTTCATGCAGATAGCGGTGTAGATATTTCCATGTTCAAACAGATAGCTGTGTAGATATTTCCATGTTCATACAGATAGCGGTGTAGATATTTGCATGTTTATACAGATAGCGGTGAAGGTGTATGCATGTTTGCACAGATAGCGGTGTAGATATTTCCATGCTCATACAGATAGCGGTGTAGATATTTCCATGTCCATACAGATAGCGGTGTAGATATTTCCATGTTCATCCAGAAGGCTGTGTAGATATTTCCATGTTCATACAGATAGCGGTGCTGATATTTCCATGTTTATATAGGTAGCAGTGTAGATATTTCCAGGTTCATACAGATAGCGGTGTAGATATTTCCATGTTTATACAGATAGCGGTGTAGATATTTCCATGTTTATACAGATAGCGGTGTGGATATCACCATCTTAATACAGATGGTGGTGTAGATATTTATATGTTCATGCAGATGGCGGTGCAGATATATCCATGTTCATACAGATGGCGGTGTAGATATTTCTATGTTTATAGAGATAGCGGTGTAGTTATTTCCATGTGTAAAGAGATAGCTTTGTAGATATTTCCATGTATATGCAGATAGCTCTGGAGATATTTCCATTCTCAAGCAGATAGCGGTGTAGATATTTCCGTGTTCATACAGATAGCGGTGGAGATATTTCCATGTTTATACAGATAGCGGTGAAGATGTATGCATGTTTACACAGATAGCGGTGTAGATATTTCCATGTTCATTCAGGTAGCGGTGTAGATATTTCCATGTTCATCCAGATGGCTGTGTAGATATATCCATGTTCATACCGATGGCGGTGAAGATATTTCAATGTTCATACAGATAGCGGTGTAGATCTTTCCATGTTCATACAGATAGCGGTGTAGATATTTCCATGTTCATATAGATAGAGGTGTAGCTATTTCCATGTTCATACAGATTGCGGTGTAGATATTTCCATGTTCATCCAGATGGCTGTGTAGATATATCCATGTTCATACAGATGGCGGTGAAGATATTTCGTTGTTCATACAGATAGCGGTCTAGATATTTCCATGTTCATACAGATAGTGGTGTAGATATTTCCATGTTCATACAGATAGCGGTGTATCTATTTCCATGTTCATACAGATGGCTGTGTAGATATTTCCATGTTCATACAGATAGCGGTGCTGATATTTCCATGTTTATACAGGTAGCGGTGTAGATATTTCCATGTTTATACAGATAGCGGTGTAGATATTTCCATGTTTACACAGATAGCGGTGTAGATATTTCCATGTTTATACAGATAGCGGTGTAGATATCTCCATCTTAATACAGATGGCGGTGTAGATATTTATATGTTCATACAGATGGCGGTGAAGATATCTCCATGTTCATACAGATGGCGGTGTAGATATTTCCATGTTAATAGAGATAGCGGTGTAGTTATTTCCATGTGTAAAGAAATAGCTTTGTAGATATTTCCATGTATATGCAGATAGCTGTGTAGATATTTCCATTTTCATGCAGATAGCGGAGAAGATATTTCCATGTTCAAACAGATAGCGGTGTAGATATTTCCATGTTCATACAGATAGCGGTGTTGATATTTCCATGTTTATACAGATAGCGGTGAAGATGTATGCATGTTTACACAGATAGTGGTGTAGATATTTCCATGTTCATACAGATAGCGGTGTAGATATTTCCATGTTCATTCAGATGGCTATGTAGATATATCCATGTTCATACAGATGGCGGTGAACATATTTCCATGTTCATACAGATAGCGGTGTAGATATTTCCATGTTCATACAGATAGCGGTGTAGATATTTCCATGTTTATACATATAGCGGTGTAGATAATTCCATGTTCATACATATAGCGGTGTAGATATTTCCATGTTCATCCAGATGGCTGTGTAGTTATATCCATGTTCATACAGATGGCGGTGAAGATATTTCCATGATCATACAGATAGCGGTGTAGATATTTCCATGTTCATACAGATAGCGGTGTAGACATTTCCATGTTCATACAGATAGCGGTGTAGCTATTTCCATGTTCATACAGATAGCGGTGTAGATATTTCCATGTTCATCCAGATGGCTGTGTAGATATTTCCATGTTCATACAGATAGCGGTGCTGATATTTCCATGTTTATACAGGTAGCGGTGTAGATATTCCCATGTGTATACAGATAGCGGTGTAGATATTTCCATGTTTATACAGATAGAGGTGAAGATGTATGCATGTTTACACTGTTAGTGGTGCAGATATTTCCATTTTCATACAGATAGCGGTGTAGATATTTCCATGTTCATCCAGATGGCTGTGTAGATATATCCATGTTCATTCAGATGGCGGTGAAGATATTTAAATGTTCATACAGATAGCGGTGTAGATATTTCCATGTTCATACAGATAGCTGTGTAGGTATTTCCATGTTCATACAGACAGCGGTGTAGATATTTCCATGTTCATACAGATAGAGGTGTAGATATTTCCATGTTCATACAGACAGCGGTGTATCTATTTCCATGTTCATACAGATAGAGGTGTAGATATTTCCATGTTCATACAGATAGCGGTGTAGATATTTCCATTTTCATAGAGATAGCGGTGTAGATATTTCCATATTCATACAGAGAGCAGTGCTGATATTTCCATGTTTATACAGGTAGCGGTGTAGATATTTCCATGTTTATACAGATAGCGGTGTAGATATCTCCATCTTTATACAGATGGCGGTGTAGATATTAATATGTTCATACAGATGGCGGTGCAGATATTTCCATGTTCATACAGATGGCGGTGTAGGTATTTCCATGTTTATAGAGACTGCGGTGTAGATATTTCCATGTGTAAAGAAATAGCTTTGTAAATATTTCCATGTATATGCAGATAGCTGTGTAGATATTTCCATTTTCATGCAGATAGCGGTGTAGATATTTCCATGTTCAAACAGATAGCTGTGTAGATATTTCCATGTTCATACAGATAGCGGTGTAGATATTTCCATGTTCATACAGACAGCGGTGCTGATATTTCCATGTTCATCCAGATGGCTGTGTAGATATATCTATGTTCATACAGATGGTGGTGAAGATATATCCATGTTCATACAGATAGCAGTGTAGGTATTTCCATGTTCATACAGATAGCGGTGCTGATATTTCCATGTTTATACAGGTAGCGGTGTAGATATTTCCATGTTTATACAGATAGTGGTGTAGATATTTCCATGTTTATACAGATAGCGGTGTAGATATTTCCATGTTATACAGATAGTGGTGTAGATATTTCCATGTTTATAGAGATAGCGATGTAGTTATTTCCATGTGTAAAGGGATAGCTTTGTAGATATTTCCATGTATATGCAGATAGCTGTGTAGATATTTCCATTTTCATGTAGATAGCGGTGTAGATATTTCCATGTTCATACAGATAGCGGTGTAGATATTTCCATGTTCATACAGATAGCGGTGCTGATATTTCCATGTTTATACAGGGAGCGGTGTAGATATTTCCATGTTTATACAGATAGCGGTGTAGATATTTCCATGTTTATACAGATAGCGGTGTAGATATTTCCATGTTTATACAGATAGCAGTGTAGATATCTCCATCTTAATAGAGATGGCGGTGTAGATATTTATATGTTCATACAGATGGCGGTGCAGATATTTCCATGTTCATGCAGATGGTGGTGTAGATATTTCCATGTTTATAGAGATAGCGGTGTAGTTATTTCCATGTGTAAAGAAATAGCTTTGTAGATATTTCCGTGTATATGCAGATAGCTGTGTAGATATTTCCATTTTCATGCAGATAGCGGTGTAGATATTTCCATGTTCAGATAGCGGTGTAGATATTTCCATGTTCATACAGATAGCGGTGTAGATATTTCCATGTTTATACAGATCGCGGTGAAGATGTATGCATGTTTGCACAGATAGCGGTGTAGATATTTCCATGTTCATACAGATAGCGGTGTAGATATTTCCATGTTCATACAGATAGCGGTGTAGATATTTCCATGTTCATCCAGAAGGCTGTGTAGATATTTCCATGTTCATACAGATAGCGGTGCTGATAGTTCCATGTTTATACAGGTAGCCGTGTAGATATTTCCATGTTTATACAGATAGCGGTGTAGATATTTCCATGTTTATACAGGTAGCGGTGTAGATATTTCCATGTTTATACAGATAGCGGTGTAGATATCTCCATCTTAATACAGATGGCGGTGTAGATATTTATATGTTCATACAGGTGTCGGTGCAGATATTTCCATGTTCATACAGATGGCGGTGTAGATATTTCCATGTTTATAGAGATAGCGGTGTAGTTATTTCCATGTGTAAAGAAATAGCTTTGTAGATATTTCCGTGTATATGCAGATAGCTGTGTAGGTATTTCCATTTTCATACAGATAGCAGTGTAGATATTTCCATGTTCAAACAGATAGCGGTGTAGATATTTCCATGTTCATACAGATAGCAGTGTAGATATTTGCATGTTTATACAGATAGCGGTGAAGATGTATGCATCTTTGCACAGATAGCTGTGTAGATATTTCCATGTTCATACAGATAGCGGTGTAGATATTTCCATGTTCATACAGATAGCGGTGTAGATATTTCCATGTTCATCCAGAAGGCTGTGTAGATATTTCAATGTTCATACAGATAGCGGTGCTGATATTTCCATGTTTATATAGGTAGAGGTGTAGATATTTCCATGTTCATACAGATAGCGGTGTAGATATTTCCATGTTTATACAGATAGCGGTGTAGATATTTCCATGTTTATACAGATAGCGGTGTGGATATCTCCATCTTAATACAGATGGTGGTGTAGATATTTATATGTTCATGCAGATGGCGGTGCAGATATTTCCATGTTCATACAGATGGCGGTGTAGATATTTCTATGTTTATAGAGATAGCGGTGTAGTTATTTCCATGTGTAAAGAAATAGCTTTGTAGATATTTCCATGTTTACACAGATAGCGGTGTAGATATTTCCATGTTCATTCAGGTAGCGGTGTAGATATTTCCATGTTCATCCAGATGGCTGTGTAGATATATCCATGTTCATACCGATGGCGGAGAAAATATTTCAATGTTCATACAGATAGCGGTGTAGATCTTTCCATGTTCATACAGATAGCGGTGTAGATATTTCCGTGTTCATACAGATAGAGGTGTAGCTATTTCCATGTTCATACAGATTGCGGTGTAGATATTTCCAAGTTCATCCAGATGGCTGTGTAGATATATCCATGTTCATACAGATGGCGGTGAAGATATTTCCATGTTCATACAGATAGCGGTGTAGATATTTCCATGTTCATACAGATAGTGGTGTAGATATTTCCATGTTCATACAGATAGCGGTGTATCTATTTCCATGTTCATACAGATGGCTTTGTAGATATTTCCGTGTTCATCCAGATGGCTGTGTAGTTATTTCCATGTTCATACAGATAGCGGTGCTGATATTTCCATGTTTATACAGGTAGCGGTGTAGATATTTCCATGTTTATACAGATAGCGGTGTAGATATTTCCATGTTTATACAGATAGCGGTGTAGATATCTCCATCTTAATAGAGATGGCGGTGTAGATATTTATATGTTCATACAGATGGCGGTGAAGATATCTCCATGTTCATACAGATGGCGGTGTAGATATTTCCATGATAATACAGATAGCGGTGTAGTTATTTCCATGTGTAAAGAAATAGCTTTGTAGATATTTCCATGTATATGCAGATAGCTGTGTAGATATTTCCATTTTCATGCAGATAGCGGAGTAGATATTTCCATGTTCAAACAGATACCGGTGTAGATATTTCCATGTTCATACAGATAGCGGTGTAGATATTTCCATGTTTATACAGATAGCGGAGTAGATATCTCCATCTTAATACAGATGGCGGTGTAGATATTTATATGATCATACAGATGGCGGTGCAGATATTTCCATGTTCACACAGATGGTGGTGTAGATATTTCATTGTTTATAGAGATAGCGGTGTAGTTATTTCCATGTGTAAAGAGATAGCTGTATAGATATTTCCATGTTTATGCAGATAGCTTTGTAGATATTTCCATTTACATGCAGATAGTGGTGTAGATATTTCCATGTTCAAACAGATAGCGGTGTAGATATTTCCAGGTTCATACAGATAGCAGTGTAGATATTTCCATGTTTAAACAGATAGTGGTGAAGATGTATACGTGTTTACACAGATAGCGGTGTAGATATTTCCATGCTCATACAGATAGCGGTGTAGATATTTCCGTGTTCATCCAGATGGCTTTGTAGATATATCCATGTTCATACAGATGGCGGTGAAGATATTTCCATGTTCAAACAGATAGCGGTGTAGATATTTCCATGTTCATACAGATAGCGGTGTAGATATTTCCATGTTCATACAGACAGCGGTGCTGATATTTCCATGTTCATCCAGATGGCTGTTTAGATATATCTATGTTCATACAGATGGTGGTGAAGATATTTCCATGTTCATACAGATATCGGTGTAGATATTTCCATGTTCATACAGATAGCAGTGTAGGTATTTCCATGTTCATACAGATAGCGGTGCTGATATTTCCATGTTTATACAGGTAGCGGTGTAGATATTTCCATGTTTATACAGATAATGGTGTAGATATTTCCATGTTTATACAGATAGCGTTGTAGATATTTCCATGTTTATACAGATTGTGGTGTAGATATTTCCATGTTTATAGAGATAGCGGTGTAGTTATTTCCATGTGTAAAGAGATAGCTTTGTAGATATTTCCATGTATATGCAGATAGCTGTGTAGATATTTCCATTTTCATGCAGATAGCGGTGTAGATATTTCCATGTTCATACAGATAGCGGTGTATCTGTTTCCATGTTCATACATATAGCGGTGTAGATATTTCCATGTTCATCCAGATGGCTGTGTAGATATTTCCATGTTCATACAGATAGCGGTGCTGATATTTCCATGTTTATACAGGTAGTGGTGTAGATATTTCCATGTTTATACAGATAGCGGTGTAGATATTTCCATGTTCATACAGATAGCAGTGTAGATATTTCCATGTTCATACAGATAGTGGTGTAGATATTTCCATGTTTATACAGATAGCGGTGAAGATGTATGCATGTTTACACAGATAGTGGTGTAGATATTTCCATGTTCATACAGATTTCGGTGTAGATATTTCCATGTTCATTCAGATGGCTATGTAGATATATCCATGTTCATACAGATGGCGGTTTAGATATTTCCATGTTCATACAGATAGCGGTGTAGATATTTCCATGTTCATACAGATAGCGGTGTAGATATTTCCATGTTTATACATATAGCGGTGTAGATATTTCCATGTTCATACATATAGCGGTGTAGATATTTCCATGTTCATCCAGATGGCTGTGTAGTTATATCCATGTTCATACAGATGGCGGTGAAGATATTTCCATGATCATACAGATAGCAGTGTAGATATTTCCATGTTCATACAGATAGCGGTGTAGACATTTCCATGTTCATACAGATTGCGGTGTGGCTATTTCCATGTTCATACAGATAGCGGTGTAGATATTTCCATGTTCATCCAGATGGCTGTGTAGATATTTCCATGTTCATACAGATAGTGGTGCTGATATTTCCATGTTTATACAGATAGAGGTGAGGATGTATGCATGTTTAAACAGTTAGCGGTGCAGATATTTCCATGTTCATACAGATAGCGGTGTAGATATTTCCATGTTCATCCAGATGGCTGTGTAGATATATCCATGTTCATTCAGATGGCGGTGAAGATATTTCCATGTTCATACAGATAGCGGTGTAGATATTTCCATGTTCATACAGATAGCTGTGTAGATATTTCCATGTTCATACAGACAGCGGTGTAGATATTTCCATGTTCATGCAGATAGTGGTGTAGATATTTCCATGTTCATACAGGTAGCGGTGTAGCTATTTCCATGTTCATACAGATAGCGGTGTAGATATTTCCATGTTCATACAGATAGCGGTGCTGATATTTCTATGTTTATATAGGTAGTGGTGTAGATATTTCCATGTTTATACAGATAGCGGTGTTGATATTTCCATGTTTATACAGATAGCGGTGTAGATATTTTCATGTTTGTACTGATAGCGGTGTAGATATCTCCATCTTAATACAGATGGCGGTGTAGATATTTATATGTTCATACAGATGGCGGTGCAGATATTTCCATGTTCATACAGATGGCGGTGTAGGTATTTCCATGTTTATAGAGACTGCGGTGTAGATATTTCCATGTGTAAAGAAATAGCTTTGTAAATATTTCCATGTATATGCAGATAGCTGTGTAGATATTTCCATTTTCATGCAGATAGCGGTGTAGATATTTCCATGTTCAAACAGATAGCTGTGTAGATATTTCCATGTTCATACAGATAGCGGTGTAGATATTTCCATGTTTATACAGATAGCGGAGAAGATGTATGCATGTTAACACAGATAGCGGTGTAGATATTTCCAAGTTAGTACAGATAGCGGTGTAGATATTTCCATGTTCATCCAGATGGCTGTGTAGATATATCCATGTTCATACAGATGGCGGTGAAGCTATTTCCATGTTCATGCAGATAGCGGTGTAGATATTTCCATGTTCATACAGATAGCGGTGTAGACATTTCCATGTTCATACTGATAGCGGTGTAGCTATTTCCATGTTCATACAGATAGCGGTGTAGATATTTCCATGTTCATCCAGATGGCTGTGTAGATATATCCATGTTCATACAGATGGCGGTGAAGTTATTTCCATGTTCATACAGATGGCGGTGTAGATATTTCCATGTTCATACAGATAGCAGTGTAGATATTTCCATGTTCATACAGACAGCGGTGCTGTTACTTCCATGTTCATCCAGATGGCTTTGTAGATATTTCCATGTTCATACAGATATCGGTGTAGATATTTCCATGTTCATAGAGATAGCGGTGTAGATATTTCCATGTTCATACAGATAGCGGTGCTGATATTTCCATGTTTATTTAGGTAGCGGTGTTGATATTTCCATGCTTATTCAGACAGCGGTGTAGATATTTCCATGTTTATACAGATAGCGGTGTAGATATTTTCATGTTTGTACAGATAGCGGTGTAGATATCTCCATCTTAATACAGATGGCGGTGTAGATATTTATATGTTCATACAGATGGCGGTGCAGATATTTCCATGTTCATTCAGATGGCGGTGTAGATATTTCCATGTTTATAGAGATTGCGGTGTAGATATTTCCATGTGTAAAGAAATAGCTTTGTAGATATTTCCATGTACATGCAGAGAGCTGTGTAGATATTTCCATTTTCATGCAGATAGCGGTGTAGATATTTCCATGTTCAAACAGATATCTGTGTAGATATTTCCATGTTCATACAGATAGCGGTGTAGATATTTCCATGTTTATACAGATAGCGGTGAAGATGTATGCATGTTTACACAGAGAGCGGTGTAGATATATCCATGTTCATACAGATAGCGGTGTAGATATTTCCATGTTCATACAGATGGCGGTGTAGATATTTCCATGTTTATAGAGATACCGGTGTAGTTATTTCCATGTGTAAAGAGATAGCTTTGTAGATATTTCCATGTATATGCAGATAGCTTTGTAGATATTTCCATTTTCATGCAGATAGCGGTGTAGATATTTCCATGTTCAAAGAGATAGCGGTGTAGATATTTCCATGTTTATACACATAGCGGTGTAGATATTTCCATGTTTATACAGATAGCGGTGTAGATATTTCCGTGTTTATACAGATAGCGTTGTAGGTATTTCCATGTTCATACTGATAGCGGTGTATGTATTTCCATGTTCATACAGATAGCGGTGTAGATATTTCCATTTTCTTGCAGATAGCGGTGTATATATTTCCCTGTTCAAACAGTTAGCGGTTTAGATATTTCCATCTTCATACAGATAGCGGTGTAGATATTTCCATGTTCATACAGATGGCTGTGTAGATATATCCAAGTTCATACAGATAGCGGTGAAGATATTTCCATGTTCATACAGATGGCGGTGTAGTTATTTCCATGTTCATACCGATAGCGGTGCTGATATTTCCATGTTTATACAGGTAGCGGTGTAGATATTTCCATGTTTATACAGATAGCGGTGTAGATATCTCCATCTTAATACAGATGGCGGTGTAGATATTTTTATGTTCATACAGATGGCGGTGCAGATATTTCCATGTTCATACAGATGGCGGTGTAGATATATCCATGTTTATAGAGATAGCGGTGTAGTTATTTCCATGTGTAAAGAAATAGCTTTGTAGATATTTCCGTGTATCTGCAGATAGCTTTGTAGATATTTCCATTTTCATGCAGATAGCGGTGTAGATATTTCCATGTTCAAACAGATAGCGGTGTAGATACTTCCAAGTTCATACAGATAGCAGTGTAGATATTTGCATGTTTATACAGATAGCGGTGAAGATGTATGCATGTTTGCACAGATAGCGGTGTAGATATTTCCATGTTCATACAGATAGTGGTGTAGATATTTCCATGTTCATACAGATAGCGGTGTAGATATTTCCATGTTCATCCAGAAGGCTGTGTAGATATTTCCATGTTCATACAGATAGCGGTGCTGATATTTCCATGTTTATATAGGTAGCGGTGTAGATATTTCCATGTTCATACAGACAGCGGTGTAGATATTTCCATGTTTATACAGATAGCGGTGTAGATATTTCCATGTTTATACAGATAGCGGTGTGGATATCTCCATCTTAATACAGATGGTGGTGTAGATATTTATATGTTCATGCAGATGGCGGTGCAGATATTTCCATGTTCATACAGATGGCGGTGTAGATATTTCTATGTTTATAGAGATAGCGGTGTAGTTATTTCCATGTGTAAAGAAATAGCTTTGTAGATATTTCCGTGTATATGCAGATAGCTCTGGAGATATTTCCATTTTCATGCAGATAGCGGTGTAGATATTTCCATGTTCAAACAGATAGCGGTGTAGATATTTCCATGTTCATACAGATAGCAGTGTAGATATTTCCATGTTTAAACAGATAGTGGTGAAGATGTATACATGTTTACAGAGATAGCGGTTTAGATATTTCCATGCTCATACAGATAGCGGTGTAGATATTTCCGTGTTCATCCAGATGGCTGTGTAGGTATTTCCATGTTCATACAGATAGCGGTGTAGATATTTCCATGTTCATTCAGATGGCTATGTAGATATATCCATGTTCATACAGATGGCGGTGAAGATATTTCCATGTTCATACAGATAGCGGTGTAGATATTTCCATGTTCATACAGATAGCTGTGTAGATATTTCCATGTTCATACAGACAGCAGTGCTGATATTTCCATGTTCATCCATATGGCTGTGTAGATATATCTATGTTCACACAGATGGAGGTGAAGATATTTCCATGTTCATACAGATATCGGTGTAGATATTTCCATGTTCATACAGATAGCAGTGTAGGTATTTCCATGTTCATAAAGATAGCGGTGCTGATATTTCCATATTTATACAGGTAGCGGTGTAGATATTTCCATGTTCATACAGATAGCGGTGTAGATATTTCCATGATTATACAGATAGCGGTGTAGATATTTCCATGTTTATACAGATAGCGGTGTGGATATCTCCATCTTAATACAGATGGTGGTGTAGATATTTATATGTTCATGCAGATGGCGGTGCAGATATTTCCATGTTCATACAGATGGCGGTGTAGATATTTCTATGTTTATAGATATAGCGGTGTAGTTATTTCCATGTGTAAAGAAATAGCTTTGTAGATATTTCCATGTATATGCAGATAGCTCTGTAGATATTTCCATTTTCATGCAGATAGCGGTGTAGATATTTCCATGTTCATACAGATAGCGGTGGAGATATTTCCATGTTTATACAGATAGCGGTGAAGATGTATGCATGTTTACACAGATAGCGGTGTAGATATTTCCATGTTCATTCAGGTAGCGGTGTAGATATTTCCATGTTCATCCAGATGGCTGTGTAGATATATCCATGTTCGTACAGATAGCGGTGTTGATCTTTCCATGTTCATACAGATAGCGGTGTAGATATTTCCATGTTCATACAGATAGAGGTGTAGCTATTTCCATGTTCATACAGATTGCGGCGTAGATATTTCCACTTTCATCCAGATGGCTGTGTAGATATATCGATGTTCATACAGATGGCGGTGAAGATATTTCCATCTTCATACAGATAGCAGTGTAGATATTTCCATGTTCATACAGATAGTGGTGTAGATATTTCCATGTTCATACAGATAGCGGTGTATCTATTTCCATGTTCATACATATAGCGGTGTAGATATTTCCAGGTTCATCCAGATGGCTGTGTAGATATTTCCATGTTCATACAGATAGCGGTGCTGATATTTCCATGTTTATACAGGTAGCGGTGTAGATATTTCCATGTTTATACAGTTAGCGGTGTAGATATTTCCATGTTTATACAGATAGCGGTGTAGATATTTCCATGTTTATACAGACAGCGTTGTAGATATCTCCATCTTAATACAGATGGCGGTGTAGATATTTATTTGTTCGTACAGATGGCGGTGAAGATATCTCCATGTTCATACAGATGGCGGTGTAGATATTTCCATGTTAGTAGAGATAGCGGTGTAGTTATTTCCATGTGTAAAGAAATAGCTTTGTAGATATTTCCATGTATATGCAGATAGCTGTGTAGATATTTCCATTTTCATGCAGATAGCGGAGTAGATATTTCCATGTTCAAACAGATAGCGGTGTAGATATTTCCATGTTCATACAGATAGCGGTGTAGATATTTCCATGTTTATACAGATACCGGTGAAGATGTATGCATGTTTACACAGATAGTGGTGTAGATATTTCCATGTTCATACAGATAGCGGTGTAGATATTTCCATGTTCATTCACATGGCTATGTAGATATATCCATGTTCATACAGAAGGCGGTGAAGATATTTCCATGTTCATACAGATAGCGGTGTAGATATTTCCATGTTCATACAGATAGCTGTGTAGATATTTCCATGTTCATTCAGACAGCGGTGTAGATATTTCCATCTTCATACAGATAGTGGTGTAGATATTTCCATGTTCATACAGATAGCGGTGTAGCTATTTCCATGTTCATCCAGATGGCTGTGTAGTTATATCCATGTTCATACAGATGGCGGTGAAGATATTTCCATGATCATACAGATAGCGGTGTAGATATTTCCATGTTCATACAGATAGCGGTGATGATATTTCCATGTTTATACAGGTAGCGGTGTAGATATTCCCATGTTTATACAGATAGCGGTGTAGATATTTCCATGTTTATACAGATAGAGGTGAAGATGTATGCATGTTTACACAGTTAGCGGTGCAGATATTTCCATGTTCATACAGATAGCGGTGTAGATATTTCCATGTTCATCCAGATGGCTGTGTAG
Source organism: Gorilla gorilla gorilla (assembly GCF_029281585.2). Classification (NCBI taxonomy): domain Eukaryota; kingdom Metazoa; phylum Chordata; class Mammalia; order Primates; family Hominidae; genus Gorilla; species Gorilla gorilla. Next base: position 3,425,774 of record NC_073233.2, on the reverse strand, counting down.
ATATATCCATGTTCATTCAGATGGCGGTGAAGATATTTCCATGTTCATACAGATAGCGGTGTAGATATTTCCATGTTCATACAGATAGCTGTGTAGATATATCCATGTTCATTCAGATGGCGGTGTAGATATTTCCATGTTCATACAGATAGCGGTGTAGATATTTCCATGTTCATACAGATAGCGGTGTAGCTATTTCCATGTTCATACAGATAGCGGGGTAGATATTTCCATGTTCATAGAGATAGCGGTGTAGATATTTCAATGTTCATACAGATAGCGGTGCTGATATTTCCATGTTTATACAGGTAGCGGTGTAGATATTTCCATGTTTATACAGATAGCGGTGTAGATATTTCCATGTTTATACAGATAGCGGTGTAGATATTTTCATGTTTATACAGATAGCGGTGTAGGTATCTCCATCTTAATACAGATGGCGGTGTAGATATTTATATGTTCATACAGATGGCGGTGCAGATATTTCCATGTTCATACAGATGGCGGTGTAGATATTTCCATGTTTATAGAGACTGCGGTGGAGATATTTCCATGTGTAAAGAAATAGCTTTGTAAATATTTCCATGTATATGCAGATAGCTGTGTAGATATTTCCATTTTCATGCAGATAGCGGTGTAGATATTTCCATGTTCAAACAGATAGCTGTGTAGATATTTCCATGTTCATACAGATAGCTGTGTAGATATTTTCATGTTTATACAGATAGCAGTGAAGATGAATGCATGTTAACACAGATAGCGGTGTAGATATTTCCAAGTTCATACAGATAGCGGTGTAGATATTTCCATGTTTATCCAGATGGCTGTGTAGATATATCCATGTTCATACACATGGCGGTGAAGATATTTCCATGTTCTTGCAGACAGCGGTGTAGATATTTCCATGTTCATACAGATAGCGGTGTAGAAATTTCCAAGTTCATACAGATAGCGGTGAAGATATTTCCATGTTGATACAGATGGCGGTGTAGTTATTTCCATGTTCATACCGATAGCGGTGCTGATATTTCCATGTTTATACAGGTAGCGGTGTAGATATTTCCATGTTTATACAGATAGCGGTGTAGATATCTCCATCTTAATACAGATGGCGGTGTAGATATTTTTATGTTCATACAGATGGCGGTGCAGATATTTCCATGTTCATACAGATGGCGGTGTAGATATTTCCATGTTTATAGAGATAGCGGTGTAGTTATTTCCATGTGTAAAGAAATAGCTTTGTATATATTTCCGTGTATCTGCAGATAGCTTTGTAGATATTTCCATTTTCATGCAGATAGCGGTGTAGATATTTCCATGTTCAAACAGATAGCGGTGTAGATACTTCCAAGTTCATACAGATAGCAGTGTAGATATTTGCATGTTTATACAGATAGCGGTGAAGATGTATGCATGTTTGCACAGATAGCGGTGTAGATATTTCCATGTTCATACAGATAGTGGTGTAGATATTTCCATGTTCATACAGATAGCGGTGTAGATATTTCCATGTTCATCCAGAAGGCTGTGTAGATATTTCCATGTTCATACAGATAGCGGTGCTGATATTTCCATGTTTATATAGGTAGCGGTGTAGATATTTCCATGTTCATACAGACAGCGGTGTAGATATTTCCATGTTTATACAGATAGCGGTGTAGATATTTCCATGTTTATACAGATAGCGGTGTGGATATCTCCATCTTAATACAGATGGTGGTGTAGATATTTATATGTTCATGCAGATGGCGGTGCAGATATTTCCATGTTCATACAGATGGCGGTGTAGATATTTCTATGTTTATAGAGATAGCGGTGTAGTTATTTCCATGTGTAAAGAAATAGCTTTGTAGATATTTCCGTGTATATGCAGATAGCTCTGGAGATATTTCCATTTTCATGCAGATAGCGGTGTAGATATTTCCATGTTCAAACAGATAGCGGTGTAGATATTTCCATGTTCATACAGATAGCAGTGTAGATATTTCCATGTTTAAACAGATAGTGGTGAAGATGTATACATGTTTACAGAGATAGCGGTTTAGATATTTCCATGCTCATACAGATAGCGGTGTAGATATTTCCGTGTTCATCCAGATGGCTGTGTAGGTATTTCCATGTTCATACAGATAGCGGTGTAGATATTTCCATGTTCATTCAGATGGCTATGTAGATATATCCATGTTCATACAGATGGCGGTGAAGATATTTCCATGTTCATACAGATAGCGGTGTAGATATTTCCATGTTCATACAGATAGCTGTGTAGATATTTCCATGTTCATACAGACAGCAGTGCTGATATTTCCATGTTCATCCATATGGCTGTGTAGATATATCTATGTTCACACAGATGGAGGTGAAGATATTTCCATGTTCATACAGATATCGGTGTAGATATTTCCATGTTCATACAGATAGCAGTGTAGGTATTTCCATGTTCATAAAGATAGCGGTGCTGATATTTCCATATTTATACAGGTAGCGGTGTAGATATTTCCATGTTCATACAGATAGCGGTGTAGATATTTCCATGATTATACAGATAGCGGTGTAGATATTTCCATGTTTATACAGATAGCGGTGTGGATATCTCCATCTTAATACAGATGGTGGTGTAGATATTTATATGTTCATGCAGATGGCGGTGCAGATATTTCCATGTTCATACAGATGGCGGTGTAGATATTTCTATGTTTATAGATATAGCGGTGTAGTTATTTCCATGTGTAAAGAAATAGCTTTGTAGATATTTCCATGTATATGCAGATAGCTCTGTAGATATTTCCATTTTCATGCAGATAGCGGTGTAGATATTTCCATGTTCATACAGATAGCGGTGGAGATATTTCCATGTTTATACAGATAGCGGTGAAGATGTATGCATGTTTACACAGATAGCGGTGTAGATATTTCCATGTTCATTCAGGTAGCGGTGTAGATATTTCCATGTTCATCCAGATGGCTGTGTAGATATATCCATGTTCGTACAGATAGCGGTGTAGATCTTTCCATGTTCATACAGATAGCGGTGTAGATATTTCCATGTTCATACAGATAGAGGTGTAGCTATTTCCATGTTCATACAGATTGCGGCGTAGATATTTCCACTTTCATCCAGATGGCTGTGTAGATATATCGATGTTCATACAGATGGCGGTGAAGATATTTCCATCTTCATACAGATAGCAGTGTAGATATTTCCATGTTCATACAGATAGTGGTGTAGATATTTCCATGTTCATACAGATAGCGGTGTATCTATTTCCATGTTCATACATATAGCGGTGTAGATATTTCCAGGTTCATCCAGATGGCTGTGTAGATATTTCCATGTTCATACAGATAGCGGTGCTGATATTTCCATGTTTATACAGGTAGCGGTGTAGATATTTCCATGTTTATACAGATAGCGGTGTAGATATTTCCATGTTTATACAGATAGCGGTGTAGATATTTCCATGTTTATACAGACAGCGTTGTAGATATCTCCATCTTAATACAGATGGCGGTGTAGATATTTATTTGTTCGTACAGAAGGCGGTGAAGATATCTCCATGTTCATACAGATGGCGGTGTAGATATTTCCATGTTAGTAGAGATAGCGGTGTAGTTATTTCCATGTGTAAAGAAATAGCTTTGTAGATATTTCCATGTATATGCAGATAGCTGTGTAGATATTTCCATTTTCATGCAGATAGCGGAGTAGATATTTCCATGTTCAAACAGATAGCGGTGTAGATATTTCCATGTTCATACAGATAGCGGTGTAGATATTTCCATGTTTATACAGATAGCGGTGAAGATGTATGCATGTTTACACAGATAGTGGTGTAGATATTTCCATGTTCATACAGATAGCGGTGTAGATATTTCCATGTTCATTCACATGGCTATGTAGATATATCCATGTTCATACAGAAGGCGGTGAAGATATTTCCATGTTCATACAGATAGCGGTGTAGATATTTCCATGTTCATACAGATAGCTGTGTAGATATTTCCATGTTCATTCAGACAGCGGTGTAGATAGTTCCATGTTCATACAGATAGTGGTGTAGATATTTCCATGTTCATACAGATAGCGGTGTAGCTATTTCCATGTTCATCCAGATGGCTGTGTAGTTATATCCATGTTCATACAGATGGCGGTGAAGATATTTCCATGATCATACAGATAGCGGTGTAGATATTTCCATGTTCATACAGATAGCGGTGATGATATTTCCATGTTTATACAGGTAGCGGTGTAGATATTCCCATGTTTATACAGATAGCGGTGTAGATATTTCCATGTTTATACAGATAGAGGTGAAGATGTATGCATGTTTACACAGTTAGCGGTGCAGATATTTCCATGTTCATACAGATAGCGGTGTAGATATTTCCATGTTCATCCAGATGGCTGTGTAGATATATCCATGTTCATTCAGATGGCGGTGAAGATATTTCCATGTTCATACAGATAGCGGTGTAGATATTTCCATGTTCATACAGATAGCTGTGTAGATATATCCATGTTCATTCAGATGGCGGTGTAGATATTTCCATGTTCATACAGATAGCGGTGTAGATATTTCCATGTTCATACAGATAGCGGTGTAGCTATTTCCATGTTCATACAGATAGCGGTGTAGATATTTCCATGTTCATAGAGATAGCGGTGTAGATATTTCAATGTTCATACAGATAGCGGTGCTGATATTTCCATGTTTATACAGGTAGCGGTGTAGATATTTCCATGTTTATACAGATAGCGGTGTAGATATTTCCATGTTTATACAGATAGCGGTGTAGATATTTTCATGTTTATACAGAAAGCGGTGTAGGTATCTCCATCTTAATACAGATGGCGGTGTAGATATTTATATGTTCATACAGATGGCGGTGCAGATATTTCCATGTTCATACAGATGGCGGTGTAGATATTTCCATGTTTATAGAGACTGCGGTGGAGATATTTCCATGTGTAAAGAAATAGCTTTGTAATTATTTCCATGTATATGCAGATAGCTGTGTAGATATTTCCATTTTCATGCAGATAGCGGTGTAGATATTTCCATGTTCAAACAGATAGCTGTGTAGATATTTCCATGTTCATACAGATAGCTGTGTAGATATTTTCATGTTTATACAGATAGCAGTGAAGATGAATGCATGTTAACACAGATAGCGGTGTAGATATTTCCAAGTTCATACAGATAGCGGTGTAGATATTTCCATGTTTATCCAGATGGCTGTGTAGATATATCCATGTTCATACACATGGCGGTGAAGATATTTCCATGTTCTTGCAGACAGCAGTGTAGATATTTCCATGTTCATACAGATAGCGGTGTAGACATTTCCAAGTTCATACAGATAGCGGTGCAGATATTTCCATGTTTATACAGGTAGCGGTGTAGATATTCCCATGTTTATACAGATAGCGGTGTAGATATTTCCATGTTTATACAGATAGAGGTGAAGATGTATGCATGTTTACACAGTTAGCGGTGCAGATATTTCCATGTTCATACAGATAGCGATGTAGATAATTCCATGTTCATCCAGATGGCTGTGTAGATATATCCATGTTCATTCAGATGGCGGTGAAGATATTTCCATGTTCATACAGATAGCGGTGTAGATATTTCCATGTTCATACAGATAGCTGTGTAGATATATCCATGTTCATTCAGATGGCGGTGTAGATATTTCCATGTTCATACAGATAGTGGTGTAGATATTTCCATGTTCATACAGATAGCGGTGTAGCTATTTCCATGTTCATACAGATAGCGGTGTAGATATTTCCATGTTCATAGAGATAGCGGTGTAGATATTTCAATGTTCATACAGATAGCGGTGCTGATATTTCCATGTTTATACAGGTAGCGGTGTAGATATTTCCATGTTTATACAGATAGCGGTGTAGATATTTCCATGTTTATACAGATAGCGGTGTAGATATTTTCATGTTTATACAGATAGCGGTGTAGGTATCTCCATCTTAATACAGATGGCGGTGTAGATATTTATATGTTCGTACAGATGGCGGTGCAGATATTTCCATGTTCGTACAGATGGCGGTGTAGATATTTCCATGTTTATAGAGACTGCGGTGGAGATATTTCCATGTGTAAAGAAATAGCTTTGTAAATATTTCCATGTATATGCAGATAGCTGTGTAGATATTTCCATTTTCATGCAGATAGCGGTGTAGATATTTCCATGTTCAAACAGATAGCTGTGTAGATATTTCCATGTTCATACAGATAGCTGTGTAGATATTTTCATGTTTATACAGATAGCGGTGAAGATGAATGCATGTTAACACAGATAGCGGTGTAGATATTTCCAAGTTCATACAGATAGCGGTGTAGATATTTCCATGTTCATCCAGATGGCTGTGTAGATATATCCATGTTCATACACATGGCGGTGAAGATATTTCCATGTTCATGCAGACAGCGGTGTAGATATTTCCGTGTTCATACAGATAGCGGTGTAGACATTTCCATGTTCATACTGATAGCGGTGTAGGAATTTCCATGTTCATACAGATAGCGGTGTAGATATTTCCATGTTCATCCAGATGGCTGTGTAGATATGTCCATGTTCATATAGATGGCGGTGAAGATATTTCCATGTTCATATAGATGGCGGTGTAGATATTTCCATGTTCATACAGATAGCAGTGTAGATATTTCCATGTTCATACAGACAGCGTTGTTGTTATTTCCATGTTCATCCAGATGGCTGTGTAGATATATCCATGTTCATACAGATGGCGGTGAAGATATTTCCATGTTCATACAGATATCTGTGTAGATATTTCCATGTTCATAGAGATAGCGGTGTAGATATTTCCATGTTCATACAGATAGCGGTGCTGATATTTCCATGTTTATTCAGGTAGCGGTGTTGATATTTCCATGTTTATACAGATAGCGGTGTAGATATTTCCATGTTTATACAGATAGCGGTGTAGACATTTTCATGTTTATACAGATAGCGGTGTAGATATCTCCATCTTAATACAGATGGCGGTGTAGATATTTATATGTCCATACAGATGGCGGTGCAGATATTTCCATGTTCATTCAGATGGCGGTGTAGATATTTCCATGTTTATAGAGATTGCGGTGTAGATATTTCCATGTGTAAAGAAATATCTTTGTAGATATTTCCATGTACATGCAGAGAGCTGTGTAGATATTTCCATTTTCATGCAGATAGCGGTGTAGATATTTCCATGTTCAAACAGATAGCTGTGTAGATATTTCCATGTTCATACAGATAGCGGTGTAGATATTTCCATGTTTATACAGATAGCGGTGAAGATGTATGCATGTTAACACAGATAGCGGTGTAGATATTTCCATGTTCATACAGATAGCGGTGTAGATATTTCCATATTCATCCAGATGGCTGTGTAGGTATATCCATGTTCATACAGATGGCGGTGAAGATATTTCCATGTTCATACAGATAGGGGTGTAGATATTTCCATGTTCATACAGATAGCGGTGCAGATATTTCCATGTTCAGACAGATAGCGGTGTAGATATTTCCATGTTCATACAGATAGCGGTGAAGATATTTCCATGTTCATCCAGATGGGTGTGTAGATAAATCCATGTTCATACAGATGGCGGTGAAGATATTTCCATGTTCATACAGATAGTGGTGTAGATATTTCCATGTTTATACAGATATCGGTGTAGATATTTCCATGTTTATACAGATAGCGGACTAGATATCTCCATCTTAATACAGATGGCGGTGTAGATATTTATATGATCATACAGATGGCGGTGTAGATATTTCCATGTTTATAGAGGTAGCGGTGTAGTTATTTCCATGTGTAAAGAGATAGCTGTATAGATATTTCCATGTATATGCAGATAGCTTTGTAGATATTTCCATTTTCATGCTGATAGCGGTGTAGATATTTCCATGTTCAAACAGATAGCGGTGTAGTTATTTCCATGTTCATACAGATAGCAGTGTAGATATTTCCATGTTTAAACAGATAGTGGTGAAGATGTATACATGTTTACAGAGATAGCGGTGTAGATATTTCCATGCTCATACAGATAGCAGTGCAGATATTTCCGTGTTCATCCAGATGGCTGTGTAGATATATCCATGTTCATACAGATGGCGGTGAAGATATTTCCATGTTCATACAGATAGCGGTGTAGATATTTCCATGTTCATACAGATAGCGGTGTAGATATTTCCATGTTCATACAGACAGCGGTGCTGATATTTCCATGTTCATCCAGATGGCGGTGTAGATATATCTATGTTCATACAGATGGTGGTGAAGATATTTCCATGTTCATACAGATATCGGTGTAGATATTTCCATGTTCATACAGATAGCAGTGTAGGTATTTCCATGTTCATACAGATAGCGGTGCTGATATTTCCATGTTTATACAGGTAGCGGTGTAGATATTTCCATGTTTATACAGATAGTGGTGTAGATATTTCCATGTTTATACTGATAGCCGCGTAGATATTTCCACGTTTATACAGATAGTGGTGTAGATATTTCCATGTTTATAGAGATAACGGTGTAGTTATTTCCATGTGTAGAGAGATAGCTTTGTAGATATTTCCATGTATATGCCGATAGCTGTGTAGATATTTCCATTTTCATGCAGATAGCGGTGTAGATATTTCCATGTTCATACAGATAGCGGTGTAGATATTTCCATGTTCATACAGATAGCGGTGCTGATATTTCCATGTTTATACAGGTAGCGGTGTAGATATTTCCATGTTTATACAGATAGCGGTGTAGATATTTCCATGTTTCTACAGATAGCGGTGTAGTTATTTCCATGTTTATACAGATAGCAGTGTAGATATCTCCATCTTAATAGAGATGGCGGTGTAGATATTTATATGTTCATACAGATGGCGGTGAAGATATTTCCATGTTCATACAGATGGTGGTGTAGATATTTCCATGTTTATAGAGATAGCGGTGTAGTTATTTCCATGTGTAAAGAAATAGCCTTGTAGATAGTTCCGTGTATATGCAGATAGCTGTGTAGATATTTCCATTTTCATGCAGATAGCGGTGTAGATATTTCCATGTTCAGCTAGCGGTGTAGATATTTCCATGTTCATACAGATAGCGGTGTAGATATTTGCATGTTTATACAGATAGCGGTGAAGATGTATGCATGTTTGCACAGATAGCGGTGTAGATATTTCCATGTTCATACAGATAGCGGTGTAGATATTTCCATGTTCATACAGATAGCGGTGTAGACATTTCCATGTTCATCCAGAAGGCTGTGTAGATATTTCCATGTTCATACAGATAGCGGTGCTGATAGTTCCAAGTTTATACAGGTAGCCGTGTAGATATTTCCATGTTTATACAGATAGCGGTGTAGATATTTCCACGTTCATCCAGATGGCTGTGTAGATATATCCATGTTCATACAGATGGCGGTGACGATATTTCCATGTTCATACAGATAGCAGTGTAGATATTTCCATGTTCATACAGATAGTGGTGTAGATATTTCCATATTCATACAGATAGCGGTGTATCTATTTCCATGTTCATACATATAGCGGTGTAGATATTTCCAGGTTCATCCAGATGGCTGTGTAGATATTTCCATGTTCATACAGATAGCGGTGCTGATATTTCCATGTTTATACAGGTAGCGCTGTAGATATTTCCATGTTTATACAGAAAGCGGTGTTGATATTTCCATGTTTATACAGATAGCGGTGTAGATATTTCCATGTTTATACAGACAGCGTTGTAGATATCTCCATCTTAATACAGATGGCGGTGTAGATATTTATTTGTTCGTACAGATGGCGGTGAAGATATCTCCATGTACATACAGATGGCGGTGTAGATATTTCCATGTTAGTAGAGATAGCGGTGTAGTTATTTCCATGTGTAAAGAAATAGCTTTGTAGATATTTCCATGTATATGCAGATAGCTGTGTAGATATTTCCATTTTCATGCAGATAGCGGCGTAGATATTTCCATGTTCAAACAGATAGCGGTGTAGATATTTCCATGTTCATACAGATAGCGGTGTAGATATTTCCATGTTTATACAGATAGCGGTGAAGATGTATGCATGTTTACACAGATAGTGGTGTAGATATTTCCATGTTCATACAGATAGCGGTGTAGATATTTCCATGTTCATTCAGATGGCTATGTAGATATATCCATGTTCATACAGATGGCGGTGAAGATATTTCCATGTTCATACAGATAGCGGTGTAGATATTTCCATGTTCATACAGATAGCTGTGTAGATATTTCCATGTTCATTCAGACAGCGGTGTAGATATTTCCATGTTCATACAGATAGTGGTGTAGATATTTCCATGTTCATACAGATAGCGGTGTAGCTATTTCCATGTTCATCCAGATGGCTGTGTAGTTATATCCATGTTCATACAGATGGCGGTGAAGATATTTCCATGATCATACAGATAGCGGTGTAGATATTTCCATGTTCATACAGATAGCGGTGCTGATATTTCCATGTTTATACAGGTAGCGGTGTAGATATTCCCATGTTTATACAGATAGCGGTGTAGATATTTCCATGTTTATACAGATAGAGGTGAAGATGTATGCATGTTTACACAGTTAGCGGTGCAGATATTTCCATGTTCATACAGATAGCGGTGTAGATATTTCCATGTTTATACAGGTGGCGGTGTAGATATTTCCATGTTTATACAGATAGCGGTGTAGATATTTCCATGTTTATACAGATAGCGGAGTAGATATCTCCATCTTAATACAGATGGCGGTGTAGATATTTATATGATCATACAGATAGCGGTGTAGATATTTCCATGTTCATACAGATAGCGGTGTAGATATTTCCATATTCATCCAGATGGCTGTGTAGATATATCCATGTTCATACAGATGGCGGTGAAGATATTTCCATGTTCATACAGATAGCGGTGCAGATATTTCCATGTTCATACAGATGGCGGTGTAGATATTTCCATGTTTATAGAGGTAGCGGTGTAGTTATTTCCATGTGTAAAGAGATAGCTGTATAGATATTTCCATGTATATGCAGATAGCTTTGTAGATATTTCCATTTTCATGCAGATAGCGGTGTAGATATTTCCATGTTCAAACAGATAGCGGTGTAGATATTTCCATGTTCAAACAGATAGCGGTGTAGATATTTCCATGTTCATACAGATAGCAGTGTAGATATTTCCATGTTTAAACAGATAGTGGTGAAGATGTATACATGTTTACAGAGATAGCGGTGTAGATATTTCCATGCTCATACAGATAGCGGTGTAGATATTTCCGTGTTCATCCAGATGGCTGTGTAGATATTTCCATGTTCATACAGATAGCGGTGTAGATATTTCCAGGTTCATTCAGATGGCTATGTAGATATATCCATGTTCATACAGATGGCGGTGAAGATATTTCCATGTTCATACAGATAGCGGTGTAGATATTTCCATGTTCATACAGATAGCAGTGTAGGTATTTCCATGTTCATACAGATAGAGGTGCTGATATTTCCATATTTATACAGGTAGCGGTGTAGATATTTCCATGTTCATACAGATAGCGGTGTAGATATTTCCATGTTTATACAGATAGCGGTGTAGATATTTCCATGTTTATACAGATAGCGGTGTGGATATTTCCATGTTCATACAGATAGCGGTGCTGATATTTCCATGTTTATACAGGTAGCGGTGTAGATATTTCCATATTTATACAGATAGCGGTGTAGATATATCCATCTTAATACAGATGGTGGTGTAGATATTTATATGTTCATGCAGATGGCGGTGCAGATATTTCCATTTTCATACAGATGGCGGTGTAGATATTTCTATGTTTATAGAGATAGCGGTGCAGTTATTTCCATGTGTAAAGAAATAGCTTTGTAGATATTTCCATGTATATGCAGATAGCTCTGTAGATATTTCCATTTTCATGCAGATAGCGGTGTAGATATTTCCATGTTCATACAGATAGCGGTGGAGATATTTCCATGTTTATACAGATAGCGGTGAAGATGTATGCATGTTTACACAGAAAGCGGTGTAGATATTTCCATGTTCATTCAGGTAGCGGTGTAGATATTTCCATGTTCATCCAGATGGCTGTGTAGATATTTCCATGTTTATACAGATAGAGGTGAAGATGTATGCATGTTTACACAGTTAGCGGTGCAGATATTTCCATGTTCATACAGATAGCGGTGTAGATATTTCCATGTTCATCCAGATGGCTGTGTAGATATATCCATGTTCATACAGATGGCGGTGAAGATATTTCCATGTTCATACAGATAGCGGTGTAGATATTTCCATGTTCATACAGATAGCTGTGTAGATATATCCATGTTCATTCAGATGGCGGTGTAGATATTTCCATGTTCATACAGATAGTGGTGTAGATATTTCCATGTTCATACAGATAGCGGTGTAGCTATTTCCGTGTTCATACAGATAGCGGTGTAGATATTTCCATGTTCATAGAGATAGCGGTGTAGATATTTCCATGTTCATACAGAGAGCGGTGCTGATATTTCCATGTTTATACAGGTAGCGGTGTAGATATTTCCATGTTTATACAGATAGCGGTGTAGATATTTCCATGTTTATACAGATAGCGGTGTAGATATTTTCATGTTTATACAGATAGCGCTGTAGGTATCTCCATCTTAATACAGATGGCGGTGTAGATATTTATATGTTCATACAGATGGCGGTGCAGATATTTCCATGTTCATACAGATGGCGGTGTAGATATTTCTATGTTTATAGAGACTGCGGTGGAGATATTTCCACGTGTAAAGAAATAGCTTTGTAAATATTTCCATGTATATGCAGATAGCTGTGTAGATATTTCCATTTTCATGTAGATAGCGGTGTAGATATTTCCATGTTCAAACAGATAGCTGTGTAGATATTTGCATGTTCATACAGATAGCTGTGTAGATATTTTCATGTTTATACAGATAGCGGTGAAGATGAATGCATGTTAACACAGATAGCGGTGTAGATATTTCCAAGTTCATTCAGATAGCGGTGTAGATATTTCCATGTTCATCCAGATGGCTGTGTAGATATATCCATGTTCATACACATGGCGGTGAAGATATTTCCATGTTCATGCAGACAGCGGTGTAGATATTTCCATGTTCATACAGATAGCGGTGTAGACATTTCCATGTTCATACTGATGGCGGTGTAGAAATTTCCATGTTCATACAGATAGCGGTGTAGATATTTCCATGTTCATCCAGATGGCTGTGTAGATATGTCCATGTTCATACAGATGGCGGTGAAGATATTTCCATGTTCATACAGATGGCGGTGTAGATATTTCCATGTTCATACAGATAGCAGTGTAGATATTTCCATGTTCATACAGAAGGCGGTGAAGATATTTCCATGATCATACAGATAGCGGTGTAGATATTTCCATGTTCATACAGATAGCGGTGTAGACATTTCCATGTTCATACAGATAGCGGTGTAGCTATTTCCATGTTCATACAGATAGCGGTGTAGATATTTCCATGTTCATCCAGATGGCTGTGTAGATATTTCCATGTTCATACAGATAGTGGTGCTGAGATTTCCATGTTTATACAGGTAGCGGTGTAGATATTCCCATGTGTATACAGATAGCGGTGTAGATATTTCCATGTTTATACAGATAGAGGTGAAGATGTATGCATGTTTACACTGTTAGCGGTGCAGATATTTCCATTTTCATACAGATAGCGGTGTAGATATTTCCATGTTCATCCAGATGGCTGTGTAGATATATCCATGTTCATTCAGATGGCGGTGAAGATATTTAAATGTTCATACAGATAGCGGTGTAGATATTTCCATGTTCATACAGATAGCTGTGTAGGTATTTCCATGTTAATACAGACAGCGGTGTAGATATTTCCATGTTCATACAGATAGAGGTGTAGATATTTCCATGTTCATACAGATAGCGGTGTATCTATTTCCATGTTCATACAGATAGCGGTGTAGATATTTCCATTTTCATAGATATAGCGGTGTAGATATTTCCATATTCATACAGAGAGCAGTGCTGATATTTCCATGTTTATACAGGTAGCGGTGTAGATATTTCCATGTTTATACAGATAGCGGTGTAGATATCTCCATCTTAATACAGATGGCGGTGTAGATATTTATATGTTCATACAGATGGCGGTGCAGATATTTCCATGTTCATACAGATGGCGGTGTAGATATTTCCATGTTTATAGAGACTGCGGTGTAGATATTTCCATGTGTAAAGAAATAGCTTTGTAAATATTTCCATGTATATGCAGATAGCTGTGTAGATATTTCCATTTTCATGCAGATAGCGGTGTAGATATTTCCATGTTCAAACGGATAGCTGTGTAGATATTTCCATGTTCATACAGATAGCGGTGTAGATATTTCCATGTTCATACAGACAGCGGTGCTGATATTTCCATGTTCATCCAGATGGCTGTGTAGATATATCTATGTTCATACAGATGTTGGTGAAGATATTTCCATGTTCATACAGTTAGCAGTGTAGGTATTTCCATGTTCATACAGATAGCGGTGCTGATATTTCCATGTTTATACAGGTAGCGGTGTAGATATTTCCATGTTTATACAGATAGTGGTGTAGATATTTCCATGTTTATACAGATAGCGGTGTAGATATTTCCATGTTTATACAGATAGTGGTGTAGATATTTCCATGTTTATAGAGATAGCGGTGTAGTTATTTCCATGTGTAGAGAGATAGCTTTGTAGATATTTCCATGTATATGCAGATAGCTGTGTAGATATTTCCATTTTCATGCAGATAGCGGTGTAGATATTTCCATGTTCATACAGATAGCGGTGTAGATATTTCCATGTTCATACAGATAGCGGTGCTGATATTTCCATGTTTATACATGTAGCGGTGTAGATATTGCCATGTTTATACAGATAGCGGTGTAGATATTTCCATGTTTATACAGATAGCGGTGTAGTTATTTCCATGTTTATACAGATAGCAGTGTAGATATCTCCATCTTAATAGAGATGGCGGTGTAGATATTTATATGTTCATACAGATGGCGGTGCAGATATTTCCATGTTCATACAGATGGTGGTGTAGATATTTCCATGTTTATAGAGATAGCGGTGTAGTTATTTCCATGTGTAAAGAAATAGCCTTGTAGATAGTTCCGTGTATATGCAGATAGCTGTGTAGATATTTCCATTTTCATGCAGATAGCGGTGTAGATATTTCCATGTTCAGCTAGCGGTGTAGATATTTCCATGTTCATACAGATAGCGGTGTAGATATTTGCATGTTTATACAGATAGCGGTGAAGATTTATGCATGTTTGCACAGATAGCGGTGTAGATATTTCCATGTTCATACAGATAGCGGTGTAGATATTTCCATGTTCATACAGAGAGCGGTGTAGATATTTCCATGTTCATCCAGAAGGCTGTGTAGATATTTCCATGTTCATACAGATAGCGGTGCTGATAGTTCCATGTTTATACAGGTAGCCGTGTAGATATTTCCATGTTTATACAGATAGCGGTGTAGATATTTCCATGTTTATAGAGATAGCGGTGTAGATATTTCCATGTTTATACAGATAGCGGTGTAGATATCTCCATCTTAATACAGATGGCGGTGTAGATATTTATATGTTCATACAGATGGCGGTGCAGATATTTCCATGTTCATACAGATGGCGGTGTAGATATTTCCATGTTTATAGAGATAGCGGTGTAGTTATTTCCATGTGTAAAGAAATAGCTTTGTAGATATTTCCGTGTATATGCAGATAGCTGTGTAGATATTTCCATTTTCATGCAGATAGCGGTGTAGATATTTCCATGTTCAAACAGATAGCGGTGTAGATATTTCCATGTTCATACAGATAGCAGTGTAGATATTTGCATGTTTATACAGATAGCGGTGAAGATGCATGCATGTTTGCACAGATAGCGGTGTAGATATTTCCATGTTCATACAGATAGCGGTGTAGATATTTCCATGTTCATACAGATAGCGGTGTAGATATTTCCATGTTCATCCAGAAGGCTGTGTAGATATTTCCATGTTCATACAGATAGCGGTGCTGATATTTCCATGTTTATATAGGTAGCAGGGTAGATATTTCCAGGTTCATACAGATAGCGGTGTAGATATTTCCATGTTTATACAGATAGCGGTGTAGATATTTCCATGTTTATACAGATAGCGGTGTGCATATCTCCATCTTAATACAGATGGTGGTGTAGATATTTATATGTTCATGCAGATAGCGGTGTAGATATTTCCGTGTTCATACAGATAGCGGTGGAGATATTTCCATGTTTATACAGATAGCGGTGAACATGTATGCATGTTTACACAGATAGCGGTGTAGATATTTCCATGTTCATTCAGGTAGCGGTGTAGATATTTCCATGTTCATCCAGATGGCTGTGTAGATATATCCATGTTCATACCGATGGCGGTGAAGATATTTCAATGTTCATACAGATAGCGGTGTAGATCTTTCCATGTTCATACAGATAGCGGTGTAGATATTTCCATGTTCATATAGATAGAGGTGTAGCTATTTCCATGTTCAAACAGATTGCCGTGTAGATATTTCCATGTTCATCCAGATGGCTGTGTAGATATATCCATGTTCATACAGATGGCGGTGAAGATATTTCGTTGTTCATACAGATAGCGGTGTAGATATTTCCATGTTCATACAGATAGTGGTGTAGATATTTCCATGTTCATACAGATAGCGGTGTATCTATTTCCATGTTCATCCAGATGGCTGTGTAGATATTTCCATGTTCATACAGATAGCGGTGCTGATATTTCCATGTTTATACAGGTAGCGGTGTAGATATTTCCATGTTTATACAGATAGCGGTGTAGATATTTCCATGTTTACACAGATAGCGGTGTAGATATTTCCATGTTTATACAGATAGCGGTGTAGATATCTACATCTTAATACAGATGGCGGTGTAGATATTTATATGTTCATACAGATGGCGGTGAAGATATCTCCATGTTCATACAGATGGCGGTGTAGCTATTTCCATGTTAATAGAGATAGCGGTGTAGTTATTTCCATGTGTAAAGAAATAGCTTTGTAGATATTTCCATGTATATGCAGATATCTCTGGAGATATTTCCATTCTCATGCAGATAGCGGTGTAGATATTTCCGTGTTCATACAGATAGCGGTGGAGATATTTCCATGTTTATACAGATAGCGGTGAAGATGTATGCATGTTTACACAGATAGCGGTGTAGATATTTCCATGTTCATTCAGGTAGCGGTGTAGATATTTCCATGTTCATCCAGATGGCTGTGTAGATATATCCATGTTCATACCGATGGCGGTGAAGATATTTCAATGTTCATACAGATAGCGGTGTAGATCTTTCCATGTTCATACAGATAGCGGTGTAGATATTTCCATGTTCATATAGATAGAGGTGTAGCTATTTCCATGTTCATACAGATTGCGGTGTAGATATTTCCATGTTCATCCAGATGGCTGTGTAGATATATCCATGTTCATACAGATGGCGGTGAAGATATTACCTTGTTCATACAGATAGCGGTGTAGATATTTCCATGTTCATACAGATAGTGGTGTAGATATTTCCATGTTCATACAGATAGCGGTGTATCAATTTCCATGTTCATACAGATAGCAGTGTAGATATTTCCATGTTCATCCAGATGGCTGTGTAGATATTTCCATGTTCATACAGATAGCGGTGCTGATATTTCCATGTTTATACAGGTAGCGGTGTAGATATTTCCATGTTTATACAGATAGCGGTGTAGATATTTCCATGTTTACACAGATAGCGGTGTAGATATTTCCATGTTTATACAGATAGCGGTGTAGATATCTCCATCTTAACAGATGGCGGTGTAGATATTTATATGTTCATACAGATGGCGGTGAAGATATCTCCATGTTCATACAGATGGCGGTGTAGATATTTCCATGTTAATAGAGATAGCGGTGTAGTTATTTCCATGTGTAAAGAAATAGCTTTGTAGATATTTCCATGTATATGCAGATAGCTGTGTAGATATTTCCATTTTCATGCAGATAGCGGAGTAGATATTTCCATGTTCAAACAGATAGCGGTGTAGATATTTCCACGTTCATACAGATAGCGGTGTAGATATTTCCATGTTTATAAAGATAGCGGTGAAGATGTATGCATGTTTACACAGATAGTGGTGTAGATATTTCCATGTTCATACAGATAGCGGTGTAGATATTTCCATGTTCATACAGACAGCGGTGCTGATATTTCCATGTTCATACAGATAGCGGTGTAGATATTTCCATGTTCAAACAGATAGCGGTGTAGATATTTCCGTGTTCATCCAGATGGCTGTGTAGATATATCCATGTTCTTACAGATGGCGGTGAAGATATTTCCATGTTCATACAGATAGCGGTGTAGATATTTCCATGTTCATACAGATAGCGGTGTAGATATTTCCATGTTCATACAGACAGCGGTGCTGATATTTCCATGTTCATCCAGATGGCTGTGTAGATATATCTATGTTCATTCAGATGGTGGTGAAGATATTTCCATGTTCATACAGATATCGGTGTAGATATTTCCATGTTCATACAGATAGCAGTGTAGGTATTTCCATGTTCATACAGATAGCGGTGCTGATATTTCCATCTTTATACAGGTAGCGGTGTAGATATTTCCATGTTTATACAGATAGTGGTGTAGATATTTCCATGTTTATACAGATAGCGGTGTAGATATTTCCATGTTTATACAGATAGTGGTGTAGATATTTCCATGTTTATAGAGATAGCGGTGTAGTTATTTCCATGTGTAGAGAGATAGCTTTGTAGATATTTCCATGTATATGCAGATAGCTGTGTAGATATTTCCATTTTCATGCAGATAGCGGTGTAGATATTTCCATGTTCATACAGATAGCGGTGTAGATATTTCCATGTTCATACAGATAGCGGTGCTGATATTTCCATGTTTATACAGGTAGCGGTGTAGATATTTCCATGTTTGTACAGATAGCGGTGTAGATATTTCCATGTTTCTACAGATAGCGGTGTAGTTATTTCCATGTTTATACAGATAGCAGTGTAGATATCTCCATCTTAATAGAGATGGCGGTGTAGATATTTATATGTTCATACAGATGGCGGTGCAGATATTTCCATGTTCATACAGATGGTGGTGTAGATATTTCCATGTTTATAGAGATAGCGGTGTAGTTATTTCCATGTGTAAAGAAATAGCCTTGTAGATAGTTCCGTGTATATGCAGATAGCTGTGTAGATATTTCCATTTTCATGCAGATAGCGGTGTAGATATTTCCATGTTCAGCTAGCGGTGTAGATATTTCCATGTTCATACAGATAGCGGTGTAGATATTTGCATGTTTATACAGATAGCGGTGAAGATGTATGCATGTTTGCACAGATAGCGTTGTAGATATTTCCATGTTCATACAGATAGCGGTGTAGATATTTCCATGTTCATACAGATAGCGGTGTAGGTATTTCCATGTTCATCCAGAAGGCTGTGTAGATATATCCATGTTCATACAGATAGCGGTGCTGATAGTTCCATGTTTATACAGGTAGCCGTTTAGATATTTCCATGTTTATACAGATAGCGGTGTAGATATTTCCATGTTTATACAGATAGCGGTGTAGATATTTCCATGTTTATACAGATAGCGGTGTAGATATCTCCATCTTAATACAGATGGCGGTGTAGATATTTATATGTTCATACTGATGGCGGTGCAGATATTTCCATGTTCATACAGATGGCGGTGTAGATATTTCCATGTTTATAGAGATAGCGGTGTAGTTATTTCCATGTGTAAAGAAATAGCTTTGTAGATATTTCCATATATATGCAGATACCTCTGGAGATATTTCCATTCTCATGCAGATAGCGGTGTAGATATTTCCGTGTTCATACAGATAGCGGTGGACATATTTCCATGTTTATACAGATAGCGGTGAAGATGTATGCATGTTTACACAGATAGCGGTGTAGATATTTCCATGTTCATTCAGGTAGCGGTGTAGATATTTCCATGTTCATCCAGATGGCTGTGTAGATATATCCATGTTCATACCGATGGCGGTGAAGATATTTCAATGTTCATACAGATAGCGGTGTAGATCTTTCCATGTTCATACAGATAGCGGTGTAGATATTTCCATGTTCATATAGATAGAGGTGTAGCTATTTCCATGTTCATACAGATTGCGGTGTAGATATTTCCATGTTCTTCCAGATGGCTGTGTAGATATATCCATGTTCATACAGATGGCGGTGAAGATATTTCCTTGTTCATACAGATAGCGGTGTAGATATTTCCATGTTCATACAGATAGTGGTGTAGATATTTCCATGTTCATACAGATAGCGGTGTATCTATTTCCATGTTCATACAGATAGCGGTGTAGATATTTCCATGTTCATTCATATGGCTGTGTAGATATATCCATGTTCATACAGATGGCGGTGAAGATATTTCCATGTTCATGCAGATAGCGGTGTAGATATTTCCATGTTTATACAGATAGCGGTGTAGATATCTCCATCTTAATACATTTGGCGGTGTAGATATTTATATGTTCATACAGATGGCGGTGCAGATATTTCCTTGTTCATTCACATGGCGGTGTAGATATTTCCATGTTCATTCAGATGGCGGTGTAGATATTTCCATGTGTAAAGAAATAGCTTTGTAGATATTTCCATGTACATGCAGAGAGCTATGTAGATATTTCCATTTTCATGCAGATAGGGGTGTAGATATTTCCATGTTCAAACAGATAGCTGTGTAGATATTTCCATGTTCATACAGATAGCGGTGTAGATATTTCCATGTTTATACAGGTAGCGGTGTAGATATTTCCATGTTTATACAGATAGCGGTGTAGATATTTCCATGTTTATACAGATAGCGGAGTAGATATCTCCATCTTAATACAGATGGCGGCGTAGATATTTATATGATCATACCGATAGCGGTGTAGATATTTCCATCTTCATACAGATAGCGGTGTAGATATTTCCATATTCATCCAGATGGCTGTGTAGATATATCCATGTTCATACAGATGGCGGTGAAGATATTTCCATGTTCATACAGATAGCGGTGCAGATATTTCCATGTTCATACAGAAGGCTGTGTAGATATTTCCATGTTTATAGAGGTAGCGGTGTAGTTATTTCCATGTGTAAAGAGATAGCTGTATAGATATTTCCATGTATATGCAGATAGCTTTGTAGATATTTCCATTTTCATGCAGATAGCGGTGTAGATATTTCCATGTTCAAACAGATAGCGGTGTAGATATTTCCATGTTCATACAGAGAGCGGTGTAGATATTTCCATGTTTAAACAGATAGTGGTGAAGATGTATACATGTTTACAGAGATAGCGGTGTAGATATTTCCATGCTCATACAGATAGCGGTGTAGATATTTCCGTGTTCATCCAGATGGCTGTGTAGATATTTCCATGTTCATACAGATAGCGGTGTAGATATTTCCATGTTCATTCAGATGGCTATGTAGATATATCCATGTTCATACAGATGGTGGTGAAGATATTTCCATGTTCATACAGATATCGGTGTAGATATTTCCATGTTCATACAGATAGCGGTGCTGATATTTCCATATTTATACAGGTAGCGGTGTAGATATTTCCATGTTCATACAGATAGCGGTGTAGATATTTCCATGTTTATACAGATAGCGGTGTAGATATTTCCATGTTTATACAGATAGCGGTGTGGATATCTCCATCTTAATACAGATGTTGGTGTAGATATTTATATGTTCATGCAGATGGCGGTGCAGATATTTCCATGTTCATACTGATTGCGGTGTAGATATTTCTATGTTTATAGAGATAGCGGTGTAGTTATTTCCATGTGTAAAGAAATAGCTTTGTAGATATTTCCATGTATATGCAGATAGCTCTGTAGATATTTCCATTTTCATGCAGATAGCGGTGTAGATATTTCCATGTTCATACAGATAGCGGTGGAGATATTTCCATGTTTATACAGATAGCAGTGAAGATGTATGCATGTTTACACAGATAGCGGTGTAGATATTTCCATGTTCATTCAGGTAGCGGTGTAGATATTTCCATGTTCATCCAGATGGCTGTGTAGATATATCCATGTTCATACAGATAGCGGTGTAGATCTTTCCATGTTCATACAGATAGCGGTGTAGATATTTACATGTCCATACAGATAGAGGTGTAGCTATTTCCATGTTCATACAGATTGCGGCGTAGATATTTCCACGTTCATCCAGATGGCTGTGTAGATATATCCATGTTCATACAGATGGCGGTGAAGATATTTCCATGTTCATGCAGATAGCAGTGTAGATATTTCCATGTTCATACAGATAGTGGTGTAGATATTTCCATGTTCATACAGATAGCGGTGTATCTATTTCCATGTTCATACATATAGCGGTGTAGATATTTCCAGGTTCATCCAGATGGCTGTGTAGATATTTCCATGTTCATACAGATAGCGGTGCTGATATTTCCATGTTTATACAGGTAGCGGTGTAGATATTTCCATGTTTATACAGATAGCCGTGTAGATATTTCCATGTTTATACAGATAGCGGTGTAGATATTTCCATGTTTATACAGACAGCGTTGTAGATATCTCCATTTTAATACAGATGGCGGTGTAGATATTTATTTGTTCATACAGATGGCGGTGAAGATATCTCCATGTTCATACAGATGGCGGTGTAGATATTTCCATGTTAGTAGAGATAGCGGTGTAGTTATTTCCATGTGTAAAGAAATAGCTTTGTAGATATTTCCATGTATATGCAGATAGCTGTGTAGATATTTCCATTTTCATGCAGATAGCGGAGTAGATATTTCCATGTTCAAACAGATAGCGGTGTAGATATTTCCATGTTCATACAGATAGCGGTGTAGATATTTCCATGTTTATACAGATAGCGGTGAAGATGTATGCATGTTTACACAGATAGTGGTGTAGATATTTCCATGTTCATACAGATAGCGGTGTAGATATTTCCATGTTCATTCAGATGGCTATGTAGATATATCCATGTTCATACAGATGGCGGTGAAGATATTTCCATGTTCATACAGATAGCGGTGTAGATATTTCCATGTTCATACAGATAGCTGTGTAGATATTTCCATGTTCATTCAGACAGCGGTGTAGATATTTCCATGTTCATACAGATAGTGGTGTAGATATTTCCATGTTCATAAAGATAGCGGTGTAGCTATTTCCATGTTCATCCAGATGGCTGTGTAGTTATATCCATGTTCATACAGATGGCGGTGAAGATATTTCCATGATAATACAGATAGCGGTGTAGATATTTCCATGTTCATACAGATAGCGGTGCTGATATTTCCATGTTTATACAGGTAGCGGTGTAGATATTCCCATGTTTATACAGATAGCGGTGTAGATATTTCCATGTTTATACAGATAGAGGTGAAGATGTATGCATGTTTACACAGTTAGCGGTGCAGATATTTCCATGTTCATACAGATAGCGGTGTAGATATTTCCATGTTTATACAGGTGGCGGTGTAGATATTTCCATGTTTATACAGATAGCGGTGTAGATATTTCCATGTTTATACAGATAGCGGAGTAGATATCTCCATCTTAATACAGATGGCGGTGTAGATATTTATATGATCATACAGATAGCGGTGTAGATATTTCCATGTTCATACAGATAGCGGTGTAGATATTTCCATATTCATCCAGATGGCTGTGTAGATATATCCATGTTCATACAGATGGCGGTGAAGATATTTCCATGTTCATACAGATAGCGGTGCAGATATTTCCATGTTCATACAGATGGCGGTGTAGATATTTCCATGTTTATAGAGGTAGCGGTGTATTTATTTCCATGTGTAAAGAGATAGCTGTATAGATATTTCCATGTATATGCAGATAGCTTTGTAGATATTTCCATTTTCATGCAGATAGCGGTGTAGATATTTCCATGTTCAAACAGATAGCGGTGTAGATATTTCCATGTTCAAACAGATAGCGGTGTAGATATTTCCATGTTCATACAGATAGCAGTGTAGATATTTCCATGTTTAAACAGATAGTGGTGAAGATGTATACATGTTTACAGAGATAGCGGTGTAGATATTTCCATGCTCATACAGATAGCGGTGTAGATATTTCCGTGTTCATCCAGATGGCTGTGTAGATATTTCCATGTTCATACAGATAGCGGTGTAGATATTTCCAGGTTCATTCAGATGGCTATGTAGATATATCCATGTTCATACAGATGGCGGTGAAGATATTTCCATGTTCATACAGATAGCGGTGTAGATATTTCCATGTTCATACAGATAGCGGTGTAGATATTTAAATGTTCATACAGACAGCGGTGCTGATATTTCCATGTTCATCCATATGGCTGTGTAGATATATCTATGTTCATACAGATGGTGGTGAAGATATTTCCATGTTCATACAGATATCGGTGTAGATATTTCCATGTTCATACAGATAGCAGTGTAGGTATTTCCATGTTCATACAGATAGAGGTGCTGATATTTCCATATTTATACAGGTAGCGGTGTAGATATTTCCATGTTCATACAGATAGCGGTGTAGATATTTCCATGTTTATACAGATAGCGGTGTAGATATTTCCATGTTTATACAGATAGCGGTGTGGATATTTCCATGTTCATACAGATAGCGGTGCTGATATTTCCATGTTTATACAGGTAGCGGTGTAGATATTTCCATATTTATACAGATAGCGGTGTAGATATCTCCATCTTAATACAGATGGTGGTGTAGATATTTATATGTTCATGCAGATGGCGGTGCAGATATTTCCATGTTCATACAGATGGCGGTGTAGATATTTCTATGTTTATAGAGATATCGGTGCAGTTATTTCCATGTGTAAAGAAATAGCTTTGTAGATATTTCCATGTATATGCAGATAGCTCTGTAGATATTTCCATTTTCATGCAGATAGCGGTGTAGATATTTCCATGTTCATACAGATAGCGGTGGAGATATTTCCATGTTTATACAGATAGCGGTGAAGATGTATGCATGTTTACACAGAAAGCGGTGTAGATATTTCCATGTTCATTCAGGTAGCGGTGTAGATATTTCCATGTTCATCCAGATGGCTGTGTAGATATTTCCATGTTTATACAGATAGAGGTGAAGATGTATGCATGTTTACACAGTTAGCGGTGCAGATATTTCCATGTTCATACAGATAGCGGTGTAGATATTTCCATGTTCATCCAGATGGCTGTGTAGATATATCCATGTTCATACAGATGGCGGTGAAGATATTTCCATGTTCATACAGATAGCGGTGTAGATATTTCCATGTTCATACAGATAGCTGTGTAGATATATCCATGTTCATTCAGATGGCGGTGTAGATATTTCCATGTTCATACAGATAGTGGTGTAGATATTTCCATGTTCATACAGATAGCGGTGTAGCTATTTCCGTGTTCATACAGATAGCGGTGTAGATATTTCCATGTTCATAGAGATAGCGGTGTATATATTTCCATGTTCATACAGAGAGCGGTGCTGATATTTCCATGTTTATACAGGTAGCGGTGTAGATATTTCCATGTTTATACAGATAGCGGTGTAGATATTTCCATGTTTATACAGATAGCGGTGTAGATATTTTCATGTTTATACAGATAGCGCTGTAGGTATCTCCATCTTAATACAGATGGCGGTGTAGATATTTATATGTTCATACAGATGGCGGTGCAGATATTTCCATGTTCATACAGATGGCGGTGTAGATATTTCTATGTTTATAGAGACTGCGGTGGAGATATTTCCACGTGTAAAGAAATAGCTTTGTAAATATTTCCATGTATATGCAGATAGCTGTGTAGATATTTCCATTTTCATGTAGATAGCGGTGTAGATATTTCCATGTTCAAACAGATAGCGGTGTAGATATTTGCATGTTCATACAGATAGCTGTGTAGATATTTTCATGTTTATACAGATAGCGGTGAAGATGAATGCATGTTAACACAGATAGCGGTGTAGATATTTCCAAGTTCATTCAGATAGCGGTGTAGATATTTCCATGTTCATCCAGATGGCTGTGTAGATATATCCATGTTCATACACATGGCGGTGAAGATATTTCCATGTTCATGCAGACAGCGGTGTAGATATTTCCATGTTCATACAGATAGCGGTGTAGACATTTCCATGTTCATACTGATGGCGGTGTAGAAATTTCCATGTTCATACAGATAGCGGTGTAGATATTTCCATGTTCATCCAGATGGCTGTGTAGATATGTCCATGTTCATACAGATGGCGGTGAAGATATTTCCATGTTCATACAGATGGCGGTGTAGATATTTCCATGTTCATACAGATAGCAGTGTAGATATTTCCATGTTCATACAGAAGGCGGTGAAGATATTTCCATGATCATACAGATAGCGGTGTAGATATTTCCATGTTCATACAGATAGCGGTGTAGACATTTCCATGTTCATACAGATAGCGGTGTAGCTATTTCCATGTTCATACAGATAGCGGTGTAGATATTTCCATGTTCATCCAGATGGCTGTGTAGATATTTCCATGTTCATACAGATAGTGGTGCTGAGATTTCCATGTTTATACAGGTAGCGGTGTAGATATTCCCATGTGTATACAGATAGCGGTGTAGATATTTCCATGTTTATACAGATAGAGGTGAAGATGTATGCATGTTTACACTGTTAGCGGTGCAGATATTTCCATTATCATACAGATAGCGGTGTAGATATTTCCATGTTCATCCAGATGGCTGTGTAGATATATCCATGTTCATTCAGATGGCGGTGAAGATATTTAAATGTTCATACAGATAGCGGTGTAGATATTTCCATGTTCATACAGATAGCTGTGTAGGTATTTCCATGTTAATACAGACAGCGGTGTAGATATTTCCATGTTCATACAGATAGAGGTGTAGATATTTCCATGTTCATACAGATAGCGGTGTATCTATTTCCATGTTCATACAGATAGCGGTGTAGATATTTCCATTTTCATAGATATAGCGGTGTAGATATTTCCATATTCATACAGAGAGCAGTGCTGATATTTCCATGTTTATACAGGTAGCGGTGTAGATATTTCCATGTTTATACAGATAGCGGTGTAGATATCTCCATCTTAATACAGATGGCGGTGTAGTTATTTATATGTTCATACAGATGGCGGTGCAGATATTTCCATGTTCATACAGATGGCGGTGTAGATATTTCCATGTTTATAGAGACTGCGGTGTAGATATTTCCATGTGTAAAGAAATAGCTTTGTAAATATTTCCATGTATATGCAGATAGCTGTGTAGATATTTCCATTTTCATGCAGATAGCGGTGTAGATATTTCCATGTTCAAACGGATAGCTGTGTAGATATTTCCATGTTCATACAGATAGCGGTGTAGATATTTCCATGTTCATACAGACAGCGGTGCTGATATTTCCATGTTCATCCAGATGGCTGTGTAGATATATCTATGTTCATACAGATGTTGGTGAAGATATTTCCATGTTCATACAGATATCGGTGTAGATATTTCCATGTTCATACAGTTAGCAGTGTAGGTATTTCCATGTTCATACAGATAGCGGTGCTGATATTTCCATGTTTATACAGGTAGCGGTGTAGATATTTCCATGTTTATACAGATAGTGGTGTAGATATTTCCATGTTTATACAGATAGCGGTGTAGATATTTCCATGTTTATACAGATAGTGGTGTAGATATTTCCATGTTTATAGAGATAGCGGTGTAGTTATTTCCATGTGTAGAGAGATAGCTTTGTAGATATTTCCATGTATATGCAGATAGCTGTGAAGATATTTCCATTTTCATGCAGATAGCGGTGTAGATATTTCCATGTTCATACAGATAGCGGTGTAGATATTTCCATGTTCATACAGATAGCGGTGCTGATATTTCCATGTTTATACATGTAGCGGTGTAGATATTGCCATGTTTATACAGATAGCGGTGTAGATATTTCCATGTTTATACAGATAGCGGTGTAGTTATTTCCATGTTTATACAGATAGCAGTGTAGATATCTCCATCTTAATAGAGATGGCGGTGTAGATATTTATATGTTCATACAGATGGCGGTGCAGATATTTCCATGTTCATACAGATGGTGGTGTAGATATTTCCATGTTTATAGAGATAGCGGTGTAGTTATTTCCATGTGTAAAGAAATAGCCTTGTAGATAGTTCCGTGTATATGCAGATAGCTGTGTAGATATTTCCATTTTCATGCAGATAGCGGTGTAGATATTTCCATGTTCAGCTAGCGGTGTAGATATTTCCATGTTCATACAGATAGCGGTGTAGATATTTGCATGTTTATACAGATAGCGGTGAAGATGTATGCATGTTTGCACAGATAGCGGTGTAGATATTTCCATGTTCATACAGATAGCGGTGTAGATATTTCCATGTTCATACAGATAGCGGTGTAGATATTTCCATGTTCATCCAGAAGGCTGTGTAGATATTTCCATGTTCATACAGATAGCGGTGCTGATATTTCCATGTTTATACAGGTAGCCGTGTAGATATTTCCATGTTTATACAGATAGCGGTGTAGATATTTCCATGTTTATACAGATAGTGGTGTAGATATCTCCATCTTAATACAGATGGCGGTGTAGATATTTATATGTTCATACAGATGGCGGTGCAGATATTTCCATGTTCATACAGATGGCGGTGTAGATATTTCCATGTTTATAGAGATAGCGGTGTAGTTATTTCCATGTGTAAAGAAATAGCTTTGTAGATATTTCCGTGTATATGCAGATAGCTGTGTAGATATTTCCATTTTCATGCAGATAGCGGTGTAGATATTTCCATGTTCAAACAGATAGCGGTGTAGATATTTCCATGTTCATACAGATAGCAGTGTAGATATTTGCATGTTTATACAGATAGCGGTGAAGATGTATGCATGTTTGCACAGATAGCGGTGTAGATATTTCCATGTTCATACAGATAGCGGTGTAGATATTTCCATGTTCATATAGATAGCGGTGTAGATATTTCCATGTTCATCCAGAAGGCTGTGTAGATATTTCCATGTTCATACAGATAGCGGTGCTGATATTTCCATGTTTATATAGGTAGCAGGGTAGATATTTCCAGGTTCATACAGATAGCGGTGTAGATATTTCCATGTTTATACAGATAGCGGTGTAGATATTTCCATGTTTATACAGATAGCGGTGTGCATATCTCCATCTTAATACAGATGGTGGTGTAGATATTTATATGTTCATGCAGATGGCGGTGCAGATATTTCCATGTTGATACAGATGGCGGTGTAGATATTTCTACGTTTATAGAGATAGCGGTGTAGTTATTTCCATGTGTAAAGAAATAGCTTTGTAGATATTTCCATGTATATGCAGATAGCTCTGGAGATATTTCCATTCTCATGCAGATAGCGGTGTAGATATTTCCGTGTTCATACAGATAGCGGTGGAGATATTTCCATGTTTATACAGATAGCGGTGAACATGTATGCATGTTTACACAGATAGCGGTGGAGATATTTCCATGTTTATACAGATAGCGGTGAACATGTATGCATGTTTACACAGATAGCGGTGTAGATATTTCCATGTTCATTCAGGTAGCGGTGTAGATATTTCCATGTTCATCCAGATGGCTGTGTAGATATATCCATGTTCATACCGATGGCGGTGAAGATATTTCAATGTTCATACAGATAGCGGTGTAGATCTTTCCATGTTCATACAGATAGCGGTGTAGATATTTCCATGTTCATATAGATAGAGGTGTAGCTATTTCCATGTTCAAACAGATTGCCGTGTAGATATTTCCATGTTCATCCAGATGGCTGTGTAGATATATCCATGTTCATACAGATGGCGGTGAAGATATTTCGTTGTTCATACAGATAGCAGTGTAGATATTTCCATGTTCATACAGATAGTGGTGTAGATATTTCCATGTTCATACAGATAGCGGTGTATCTATTTCCATGTTCATCCAGATGGCTGTGTAGATATTTCCATGTTCATACAGATAGCGGTGCTGATATTTCCATGTTTATACAGGTAGCGGTGTAGATATTTCCATGTTTATACAGATAGCGGTGTAGATATTTCCATGTTTACACAGATAGCGGTGTAGATATTTCCATGTTTATACAGATAGCGGTGTAGATATCTCCATCTTAATACAGATGGCGGTGTAGATATTTATATGTTCATACAGATGGCGGTGAAGATATCTCCATGTTCATACAGATGGCGGTGTAGCTATTTCCATGTTAATAGAGATAGCGGTGTAGTTATTTCCATGTGTAAAGAAATAGCTTTGTAGATATTTCCATGTATATGCAGATAGCTGTGTAGATATTTCCATGTTCAAACAGATAGCGGAGTAGATATTTCCATGTTCAAATAGATAGCGGTGTAGATATTTCCATGTTCATACAGATAGCGGTGTAGATATTTCCATGATTATACAGATAGCGGTGAAGATGTATGCATGTTTACACAGATAGTGGTGTAGATATTTCCATGTTCATACAGATAGCAGTGTAGATATTTCCATGTTCATTCAGATGGCTGTGTAGATATATCCATGTTCATACAGATGGCTGTGAAGATATTTCCATGTTGATACAGATAACGGTGTAGATATTTCCATGTTCATACAGATAACGGTGTAGATATTTCCATGTTCATACAGATAGCGGTGTAGATATTTCCATGTTTATACATATAGCGGTGTAGATAATTCCATGTTCATACATATAGCGGTGTAGATATTTCCATGTTCATCCAGATGTCTGTGTAGTTATATCCATGTTCATACAGATGGCGGTGAAGATATTTCCATGATCATACAGATAGCGGTGTAGATATTTCCATGTTCATACAGATAGCGGTGTAGATATTTCCATGTTTATACATATAGCGGTGTAGATAATTCCATGTTCATACATATAGCGGTGTAGATATTTCCATGTTCATCCAGATGTCTGTGTAGTTATATCCATGTTCATACAGATGGCGGTGAAGATATTTCCATGATCATACAGATAGCTGTGTAGATATTTCCATGTTCATACAGATAGCGGTGTAGACATTTCCATGTTCATACAGATAGCGGTGTAGCTATTTCCATGTTCATACAGATAGCGGTGTAGATATTTCCATGTTCATCCAGATGGCTGTGTAGATATTTCCATGTTCATACAGATAGTGGTGCTGATATTTCCATATTTATACAGGTAGCGGTGTAGATATTCCCATGTGTATACAGATAGCGGTGTAGGTATTTCCATGTTTATACAGATAGAGGTGAAGATGTATGCATGTTTACACTGTTAGCGGTGCAGATATTTCCATTTTCATACAGATAGCGGTGTAGATATTTCCATGTTCATCCAGATGGCTGTGTAGATATATCCATGTTCATTCAGATGGCGGTGAAGATATTTAAATGTTCATACAGATAGCGGTGTAGATATTTCCATGTTCATACAGATAGCTGTGTAGGTATTTCCATGTTCATACAGACAGCGGTGTAGATATTTCCATGATCATACAGATAGAGGTGTAGATATTTCCATGTTCATACAGATAGCGGTGTATCTATTTCCATGTTCATACAGATAGCGGTGTAGATATTTCCATTTTCATAGAGATAGCGGTGTAGATATTTCCATATTCATACAGAGAGCAGTGCTGATATTTCCATGTTTATACAGGTAGCGGTGTAGATATTTCCATGTTTATACAGATAGCGGTGTAGGTATCTCCATCTTAATACAGATTTCAGTGTAGATATTTATATGTTCATACAGATGGCGGTGCAGATATTTCCATGTTCATACAGATGGCGGTGTAGATATTTCCATGTTTATAGAGACTGCGGTGTAGATATTTCCATGTGTAAAGAAATAGCTTTGTAAATATTTCCATGTATATGCAGATAGCTGTGTAGATATTTCCATTTTCATGCAGATAGCGGTGTAGATATTTCCATGTTCAAACAGATAGCTGTGTTGATATTTCCATGTTCATACAGATAGCGGTGTAGATATTTCCATGTTCATACAGACAGCGGTGCTGATATTTCCATGTTCATCCAGATGGCTGTGTAGATATATCTATGTTCATACAGATGGTGGTGAAGATATTTCCATGTTCATACAGATATCGGTGTAGATATTTCCATGTTCATACAGATAGCAGTGTAGGTATTTCCATGTTCATACAGATAGCGGTGCTGATATTTCCATGTTTATACAGGTAGCGGTGTAGATATTTCCATGTTTATACAGATAGTGGTGTAGATATTTCCATGTTTATACAGATAGCGGTGTAGATATTTCCATGTTTATACAGATAGTGGTGTTGATATTTCCATGTTTATAGAGATAGCGGTGTAGTTATTTCCATGTGTAGAGAGATAGCTTTGTAGATATTTCCATGTATATGCAGATAGCTGTGTAGATATTTCCATTTTCATGCAGATAGCGGTGTAGATATTTCCATGTTCATACAGATAGCGATGTAGATATTTCCATGTTCATACAGATAGCGGTGCTGATATTTCCATGTTTATACAGGTAGCGGTGTAGATATTTCCATGTTTATACACATAGCGGTGAAGATATTTCCATGTTTATACAGATAGCGGTGTAGTTATTTCCATGTTTATACAGATAGCAGTGTAGATATCTCCATCTTAATAGAGATGGCGGTGTAGATATTTATATGTTCATACAGATGGCGGTGCAGATATTTCCATGTTCATACAGATGGTGGTGTAGATATTTCCATGTTTATAGAGATAGCGGTGTAGTTATTTCCATGTGTAAAGAAATAGCCTTGTAGATAGTTCCGTGTATATGCAGATAGCTGTGTAGATATTTCCATTTTCATGCAGATAGCGGTGTAGATATTTCCATGTTCAGCTAGCGGTGTAGATATTTCCATGTTCATACAGATAGCGGTGTAGATATTTGCATGTTTATACAGATAGCGGTGAAGGTGTATGCATGTTTGCACAGATAGCGGTGTAGATATTTCCATGTCCATACAGATAGCGGTGTAGATATTTCCATGTTCATCCAGAAGGTTGTGTAGATATTTCCATGTTCATACAGATAGCGGTGCTGATATTTCCATGTTTATATAGGTAGCAGTGTAGATATTTCCAGGTTCATACAGATAGCGGTGTAGATATTTCCATGTTTATACAGATAGCGGTGTAGATATTTCCATGTTTATACAGATAGCGGTGTGGATATCACCATCTTAATACAGATGGTGGTGTAGATATTTATATGTTCATGCAGATGGCGGTGCAGATATTTCCATGTTCATACAGATGGCGGTGTAGATATTTCTATGTTTATAGAGATAGCGGTGTAGTTATTTCCATGTGTAAAGAGATAGCTTTGTAGATATTTCCATGTATATGCAGATAGATCTGGAGATATTTCCATTCTCAAGCAGATAGCGGTGTAGATATTTCCGTGTTCATACAGATAGCGGTGGAGATATTTCCATGTTTATACAGATAGCGGTGAAGATGTAGGCATGTTTACACAGATAGCTGTGTAGATATTTCCATGTTCATTCAGGTAGCGGTGTAGATATTTCCATGTTCATCCAGATGGCTGTGTAGATATATCCATGTTCATACCGATGGCGGTGAAGATATTTCAATGTTCATACAGATAGCGGTGTAGATCTTTCCATGTACATACAGATAGCGGTGTAGATATTTCCATGTTCATATAGATAGAGGTGTAGCTATTTCCATGTTCATACAGATTGCGGTGTAGATATTTCCATCTTCATCCAGATGGCTGTGTAGATATATCCATGTTCATACAGATGGCGGTGAAGATATTTCGTTGTTCATACAGATAGCGGTCTAGATATTTCCATGTTCATACAGATAGTGGTGTAGATATTTCCATGTTCATACAGATAGCGGTGTATCTATTTCCATGTTCATACAGATGGCTGTGTAGATATTTCCATGTTCATACAGATAGCGGTGCTGATATTTCCATGTTTATACAGGTAGCGGTGTAGATATTTCCATGTTTATACAGATAGCGGTGTAGATATTTCCATGTTTACACAGATAGCGGTGTAGATATTTCCATGTTAATACAGATAGCGGTGTAGATATCTCCATCTTAATACAGATGGCGGTTTAGATATTTATATGTTCATACAGATGGCGGTGAAGATATCTCCATGTTCATACAGATGGCGGTGTAGATATTTCCATGTTAATAGAGATAGCGGTGTAGTTATTTCCATGTGTAAAGAAATAGCTTTGTAGATATTTCCATGTATATGCAGATAGCTGTGTAGATATTTCCATTTTCATGCAGATAGCGGAGTAGATATTTCCATGTTCAAACAGATAGCGGTGTAGATATTTCCATGTTCATACAGATAGCGGTGTAGATATTTCCATGTTTATACAGATAGCGGTGAAGATGTATGCATGTTTACACAGATAGTGGTGTAGATATTTCCATGTTCATACAGATAGCGGTGTAGATATTTCCATGTTCATTCAGATGGCTATGTAGATATATCCATGTTCATACAGATGGCGGTGAAGATATTTCCATGTTCATACAGATAGCGGTGTAGATATTTCCATGTTCATACAGATAGCGGTGTAGATATTTCCATGTTTATACATATAGCGGTGTAGATAATTCCATGTTCATACATATAGCGGTGTTGATATTTCCATGTTCATCCAGATGGCTGTGTAGTTATATCCATGTTCATACAGATGGCGGTGAAGATATTTCCATGATCATACAGATAGCGGTGTAGATATTTCCATGTTCATACAGATAGCGGTGTAGACATTTCCATGTTCATACAGATAGCGGTGTAGATATTTCCATGTTCATCCAGATGGCTGTGTAGATATTTCCATGTTCATACAGATAGCGGTGCTGATATTTCCATGTTTATACAGGTAGCGGTGTAGATATTCCCATGTGTATACAGATAGCGGTGTAGATATTTCCATGTTTATACAGATAGAGGTGAAGATGTATGCATGTTTACACTGTTAGCGGTGCAGATATTTCCATTTTCACACAGATAGCGGTGTAGATATTTCCATGTTCATCCAGATGGCTGTGTAGATATATCCATGTTCATTCAGATGGTGGTGAAGATATTTAAATGTTCATACAGATAGCGGTGTAGATATTTCCATGTTCATACAGATAGCTGTGTAGGTATTTCCATGTTCATACAGACAGCGGTGTAGATATTTCCATGTTCATACAGATAGAGGTGTAGATATTTCCATGTTCATACAGACAGCGGTGTTTCTATTTCCATGTTCATACAGATAGAGGTGTAGATATTTCCATGTTCATACAGATAGCGGTGTATCTATTTCCATGTTCATACAGATAGCGGTGTAGATATTTCCATTTTCATAGAGATAGCGGTGTAGATATTTCCATATTCATACAGAGAGCAGTGCTGATATTTCCATGTTTATACAGGTAGCGGTGTAGATATTTCCATGTTTATACAGATAGCGGTGTAGATATCTCCATCTTTATACAGATGGCGGTGTAGATATTAATATGTTCATACAGATGGCGGTGCAGATATTTCCATGTTCATACAGATGGCGGTGTAGATATTTCCATGTTTATAGAGACTGCGGTGTAGATATTTCCATGTGTAAAGAAATAGCTTTGTAAATATTTCCATGTATATGCAGATAGCTGTGTAGATATTTCCATTTTCATGCAGATAGCGGTGTAGATATTTCCATGTTCAAACAGATAGCTGTGTAGATATTTCCATGTTCATACAGATAGCGGTGTAGATATTTCCATGTTCATACAGACAGCGGTGCTGATATTTCCATGTTCATCCAGATGGCTGTGTAGATATATCTATGTTCATACAGATGGTGGTGAAGATATTTCCATGTTCATACAGATAGCAGTGTAGGTATTTCCATGTTCATACAGATAGCGGTGCTGATATTTCCATGTTTATACAGGTAGCGGTGTAGATATTTCCATGTTTATACAGATAGTGGTGTAGATATTTCCATGTTTATACAGATAGCGGTGTAGATATTTCCATGTTTATACAGATAGTGGTGTAGATATTTCCATGTTTATAGAGATAGCGATGTAGTTATTTCCATGTGTAAAGGGATAGCTTTGTGGATATTTCCATGTATATGCAGATAGCTGTGTAGATATTTCCATTTTCATGTAGATAGCGGTGTAGATATTTCCATGTTCATACAGATAGCGGTGTAGATATTTCCATGTTCATAGAGATAGCGGTGCTGATATTTCCATGTTTATACAGGGAGCGGTGTAGATATTTCCATGTTTATACAGATAGCGGTGTAGATATTTCCATGTTTATACAGATAGCGGTGTAGATATTTCCATGTTTATACAGATAGCAGTGTAGATATCTCCATCTTAATAGAGATGGCGGTGTAGATATTTATATGTTCATACAGATGGCGGTGCAGATATTTCCATGTTCATGCAGATGGTGGTGTAGATATTTCCATGTTTATAGAGATAGCGGTGTAGTTATTTCCATGTGTAAAGAAATAGCTTTGTAGATATTTCCGTGTATATGCAGATAGCTGTGTAGATATTTCCATTTTCATGCAGATAGCGGTGTAGATATTTCCATGTTCAGATAGCGGTGTAGATATTTCCATGTTCATACAGATAGCGGTGTAGATATTTCCATGTTTATACAGATCGCGGTGAAGATGTATGCATGTTTGCACAGATAGCGGTGTAGTTATTTCCATGTTCATACAGATAGCGGTGTAGATATTTCCATGTTCATACATATAGCGGTGTAGATATTTCCATGTTCATCCAGAAGGCTGTGTAGATATTTCCATGTTCATACAGATAGCGGTGCTGATAGTTCCATGTTTATACAGGTAGCCGTGTAGATATTTCCATGTTTATACAGATAGCGGTGTAGATATTTCCATGTTTATACAGGTAGCGGTGTAGATATTTCCATGTTTATACAGATAGCGGTGTAGATATCTCCATCTTAATACAGATGGCGGTGTAGATATTTATATGTTCATACAGGTGTCGGTGCAGATATTTCCATGTTCATCCAGATGGCTGTGTAGATATATCCATGTTCATACCGATGGCGGTGAAGATATTTCAATGTTCATACAGATAGCGGTGTAGATCTTTCCATGTTCATACAGATAGCGGTGTAGATATTTCCATGTTCATATAGATAGAGGTGTAGCTATTTCCATGTTCATACAGATTGCGGTGTAGATATTTCCATGTTCATCCAGATGGCTGTGTAGATATATCCATGTTCATACAGATGGCGGTGAAGATATTTCGTTGTTCATACAGATAGCGGTCTAGATATTTCCATGTTCATACAGATAGTGGTGTAGATATTTCCATGTTCATACAGATAGCGGTGTATCTATTTCCATGTTCATACAGATGGCTGTGTAGATATTTCCATGTTCATACAGATAGCGGTGCTGATATTTCCATGTTTATACAGGTAGCGGTGTAGATATTTCCATGTTTATACAGATAGCGGTGTAGATATTTCCATGTTTACACAGATAGCGGTGTAGATATTTCCATGTTTATACAGATAGCGGTGTAGATATCTCCATCTTAATACAGATGGCGGTGTAGATATTTATATGTTCATACAGATGGCGGTGAAGATATCTCCATGTTCATACAGATGGCGGTGTAGATATTTCCATGTTAATAGAGATAGCGGTGTAGTTATTTCCATGTGTAAAGAAATAGCTTTGTAGATATTTCCATGTATATGCAGATAGCTGTGTAGATATTTCCATTTTCATGCAGATAGCGGAGTAGATATTTCCATGTTCAAACAGATAGCGGTGTAGATATTTCCATGTTCATACAGATAGCGGTGTAGATATTTCCATGTTTATACAGATAGCGGTGAAGATGTATGCATGTTTACACAGATAGTGGTGTAGATATTTCCATGTTCATTCAGATAGCGGTGTAGATATTTCCATGTTCATTCAGATGGCTATGTAGATATATCCATGTTCATACAGATGGCGGTGAAGATATTTCCATGTTCATACAGATAGCGGTGTAGATATTTCCATGTTCATACAGATAGCGGTGTAGATATTTCCATGTTTATACAGATAATGGTGTAGATATTTCCATGTTTATACAGATAGCGTTGTAGATATTTCCATGTTTATACAGATAGTGGTGTAGATATTTCCATGTTTATAGAGATAGCGGTGTAGTTATTTCCATGTGTAAAGAGATAGCTTTGTAGATATTTCCATGTATATGCAGATAGCTGTGTAGATATTTCCATTTTCATGCAGATAGCGGTGTAGATATTTCCATGTTCATACAGATAGCGGTGTATCTATTTCCATGTTCATATATATAGCGGTGTAGATATTTCCATGTTCATCCAGATGGCAGTGTAGATATTTCCATGTTCATACAGATAGCGGTGCTGATATTTCCATGTTTATACAGGTAGTGGTGTAGATATTTCCATGTTTATACAGATAGCGGTGTAGATATTTCCATGTGCATACAGATAGTGGTGTAGATATTTCCATGTTTATACAGATAGCGGTGAAGATGTATGCATGTTTACACAGATAGTGGTGTAGATATTTCCATGTTCATACAGATTGCGCTGTAGATATTTCCATGTTCATTCAGATGGCTATGTAGATATATCCATGTTCATACAGATGGCGGTTTAGATATTTCCATGTTCATACAGATAGCGGTGTAGATATTTCCATGTTCATACAGATAGCGGTGTAGATATTTCCATGTTTATACATATAGCTGTGTAGATATTTCCATGTTCATACATATAGCGGTGTAGATATTTCCATGTTCATCCAGATGGCTGTGTAGTTATATCCATGTTCATACAGATGGCGGTGAAGATATTTCCATGATCATACAGATAGCAGTGTAGATATTTCCATGTTCATACAGATAGCGGTGTAGACATTTCCATGTCCATACAGATTGCGGTGTGGCTATTTCCATGTTCATACAGATAGCGGTGTAGATATTTCCATGTTCATCCAGATGGCTGTGTAGATATTTCCATGTTCATACAGATAGTGGTGCTGATATTTCCATGTTTATACAGGTAGCGGTGTAGATATTCCCATGTTTATACAGATAGCGGTGTAGATATTTCCATGTTTATACAGATAGAGGTGAGGATGTATGCATGTTTAAACAGTTAGCGGTGCAGATATTTCCATGTTCATACAGATAGCGGTGTAGATATTTCCATGTTCATCCAGATGGCTGTGTAGATATATCCATGTTCATTCAGATGGCGGTGAAGATATTTCCATGTTCATACAGATAGCGGTGTAGATATTTCCATGTTCATACAGATAGCTGTGTAGATATTTCCATGTTCATACAGACAGTGGTGTAGATATTTCCATGTCCATACAGATAGTGGTGTAGATATTTCCATGTTCATACAGGTAGCGGTGTAGCTATTTCCATGTTCATACAGATAGCGGTTTAGATATTTCCATGTTCATACAGATAGCGGTGCTGATATTTCTATGTTTATATAGGTAGTGGTGTAGATATTTCCATGTTTATACAGATAGCGGTGTAGATATTTCCATGTTTATACAGATAGCGGTGTAGATATTTTCATGTTTATACAGATAGCGGTGTAGATATCTCCATCTTAATACAGATGGCGGTGTAGATATTTATATGTTCATACAGATGGCGGTGCAGATATTTCCATGTTCATACAGATGGCGGTGTAGGTATTTCCATGTTCATAGAGACTGCGGTGTAGATATTTCCATGTGTAAAGAAATAGCTTTGTAAATATTTCCATGTATATGCAGATAGCTGTGTAGATATTTCCATTTTCATGCAGATAGCGGTGTAGATATTTCCATGTTCAAACAGATAGCTGTGTAGATATTTCCATGTTCATACAGATAGCGGTGTAGATATTTCCATGTTTATACAGATAGCGGTGAAGATGTATGCATGTTAACACAGATAGCGGTGTAGATATTTCCAAGTTAATACAGATAGCGGTGTAGATATTTCCATGTTCATCCAGATGGCTGTGTAGATATATCCATGTTCATACAGATGGCGGTGAAGCTATTTCCATGTTCATGCAGATAGCGGTGTAGATATTTCCATGTTCATACAGATAGCGGTGTAGACATTTCCATGTTCATACTGATAGCGGTGTAGCTATTTCCATGTTCATACAGATAGCGGTGTAGATATTTCCATGTTCATCCAGATGGCTGTGTAGATATGTCCATGTTCATACAGATGGCGGTGAAGTTATTTCCATGTTCATACAGATGGCGGTGTAGATATTTCCATGTTCATACAGATAGCAGTGTAGATATTTCCATGTTCATACAGACAGCGGTGCTGTTACTTCCATGTTCATCCAGATGGCTTTGTAGATATTTCCATGTTCATACAGATATCGGTGTAGATATTTCCATGTTCATAGAGATAGCGGTGTAGATATTTCCATGTTCATACAGATAGCGGTGCTGATATTTCCATGTTTATTCAGGTAGCGGTGTTGATATTTCCATGCTTATTCAGATAGCGGTGTAGATATTTCCATGTTTATACAGATAGCGGTGTAGATATTTTCATGTTTATACAGATAGCGGTGTAGATATCTCCATCTTAATACAGATGGCGGTGTAGATATTTATATGTTCATACAGATGGCGGTGCAGATATTTCCATGTTCATTCAGATGGCGGTGTAGATATTTCCATGTTTATAGAGATTGCGGTGTAGATATTTCCATGTGTGAAGAAATAGCTTTGTAGATATTTCCATGTACATGCAGAGAGCTGTGTAGATATTTCCATTTTCATGCAGATAGCGGTGTAGATATTTCCATGTTCAAACAGATATCTGTGTAGATATTTCCATGTTCATACAGATAGCGGTGTAGATATTTCCATGTTTATACAGATAGCGGTGAAGATGTATGCATGTTAACACAGATAGCGGTGTAGATATATCCATGTTCATACAGATAGCGGTGTAGATATTTCCATGTTCATACAGATGGCGGTGTAGATATTTCCATGTTTATAGAGATACCGGTGTAGTTATTTCCATGTGTAAAGAGATAGCTTTGTAGATATTTCCATGTATATGCAGATAGCTGTGTAGATATTTCCATTTTCATGCAGATAGCGGTGTAGATATTTCCATGTTCAAAGAGATAGCGGTGTAGATATTTCCATGTTTATACACATAGCGGTGTAGATATTTCCATGTTTATACAGATAGCGGTGTAGATATTTCCGTGTTTATACAGATAGCGTTGTAGGTATTTCCATGTTCATACAGATAGCGGTGTATGTATTTCCATGTTCATACAGATAGCGGTGTAGATATTTCCATTTTCACGCAGATAGCGGTGTATATATTTCCCTGTTCAAACAGTTAGCGGTTTAGATATTTCCATCTTCATACAGATAGCGGTGTAGATATTTCCATGTTCATACAGATGGCTGTGTAGATATATCCAAGTTCATACAGATAGCGGTGAAGATATTTCCAAGTTCATACAGATGGCGGTGTAGTTATTTCCATGTTCATACCGATAGCGGTGCTGATATTTCCATGTTTATACAGGTAGCGGTGTAGATATTTCCATGTTTATACAGATAGCGGTGTAGATATCTCCATCTTAATACAGATGGCGGTGTAGATATTTTTATGTTCATACAGATGGCGGTGCAGATATTTCCATGTTCATACAGATGGCGGTGTAGATATATCCATGTTTATAGAGATAGCGGTGTAGTTATTTCCATGTGTAAAGAAATAGCTTTGTAGATATTTCCGTGTATCTGCAGATAGCTTTGAAGATATTTCCATTTTCATGCAGATAGCGGTGTAGATATTTCCATGTTCAAACAGATAGCGGTGTAGATACTTCCAAGTTCATACAGATAGCAGTGTAGATATTTGCATGTTTATACAGATAGCGGTGAAGATGTATGCATGTTTGCACAGATAGCGGTGTAGATATTTCCATGTTCATACAGATAGTGGTGTAGATATTTCCATGTTCATACAGATAGCGGTGTAGATATTTCCATGTTCATCCAGAAGGCTGTGTAGATATTTCCATGTTCATACAGATAGCGGTGCTGATATTTCCATGTTTATATAGGTAGCGGTGTAGATATTTCCATGTTCATACAGACAGCGGTGTAGATATTTCCATGTTTATACAGATAGCGGTGTAGATATTTCCATGTTTATA
The DNA here is from genome assembly GCF_029281585.2 of Gorilla gorilla gorilla. Classification (NCBI taxonomy): domain Eukaryota; kingdom Metazoa; phylum Chordata; class Mammalia; order Primates; family Hominidae; genus Gorilla; species Gorilla gorilla. The sequence goes on along the minus strand of NC_073233.2, from coordinate 3,383,191 downwards.
CAGATAGCGGTGTGGATATCTCCATCTTAATACAGATGGTGGTGTAGATATTTATATGTTCATGCAGATGGCGGTGCAGATATTTCCATGTTCATACAGATGGCGGTGTAGATATTTCTATGTTTATAGAGATAGCGGTGTAGTTATTTCCATGTGTAAAGAAATGGCTTTGTAGATATTTCCGTGTATATGCAGATAGCTCTGGAGATATTTCCATTTTCATGCAGATAGCGGTGTAGATATTTCCATGTTCATACAGATAGCGGTGGAGATATTTCCATGTTTATACAGATAGCGGTGAAGATGTATGCATGTTTATACAGATATCGGTGTAGATATTTCCATGTTCATTCAGGTAGCGGTGTAGATATTTCCATGTTCATCCAGATGGCTGTGTAGATATATCCATGTTCATACCGATGGCGGTGAAGATATTTCAATGTTCATACAGATAGCGGTGTAGATCTTTCCATCTTCAAACAGATAACGGTGTAGATATTTCCATGTTCATACAGATAGAGGTGTAGCTATTTCCATGTTCATACAGATTGCGGTGTAGATATTTCCATGTTCATCCAGATGGCTGTGTAGATATATCCATGTTCATACAGATGGCGGTGAAGATATTTCCATGTTCATACTGATAGCGGTGTAGATATTTCCGTGTTCATACAGATAGTGGTGTAGATATTTCCATGTTCATACAGATAGCGGTGTATCTATTTCCATGTTCATACAGATAGCGGTGTAGATATTTCCATGTTCATCCAGATGGCTGTGTAGATATTTCCATGTTCATACAGATAGCGGTGCTGATATTTCCATGTTTATACAGGTAGCGGTGTAGATATTTCCATGTTTATACAGATAGCGGTGTAGATATTTCCATGTTTATACAGATAGCTGTGTAGATATCTCCATCTTCATGCAGATGGCGGTGTAGATATTTATATGTTCATACAGATGGCGGTGAAGATATCTCCATGTTCATACAGATGGCAGTGTAGATATTTCCATGTTAATAGAGATAGCGGTGTAGTTATTTCCATGTGTAAAGAAATAGCTTTGTAGATATTTCCATGTATATGCAGTTAGCTGTGTAGATATTTCCATTTTCATGCAGATAGCGGAGAAGATATTTCCATGTTCAAACAGATAGCAGTGTAGATATTTCCATGTTCATACAGATAGCGGTGTAGATATTTCCATGTTTATACAGATAGCGGTGAAGATGTATGCATGTTTACACAGATAGTGGTGTAGATATTTCCATGTTCATACAGATAGCGGTGTAGATATTTCCATGTTCATTCAGATGGCTATGTAGATATATCCATGTTCATACAGATGGCGGTGAAGATATTTCCATGTTCATACAGATAGCGGTGTAGATATTTCCATGTTCATACAGATAGCTGTGTAGATATTTCCATGTTCATTCAGACAGCGGTGTAGATATTTCCATGTTCATACAGATGGCTGTGTAGATATTTCCATGTTCATACAGATAGTGGTGCTGATATTTCCATGTTTATACAGGTAGCGGTGTAGATATTCCCATGTTTATACAGATAGCGGTGTAGATATTTCCATGTTTATACAGATAGAGGTGAGGATGTATGCATGTTTAAACAGTTAGCGGTGCAGATATTTCCATGTTCATACAGATAGCGGTGTAGATATTTCCATGTTCATCCAGATGGCTGTGTAGATATATCCATGTTCATTCAGATGGCGGTGAAGATATTTCCATGTTCATACAGATAGCGGTGTAGATATTTCCATGTTCATACAGATAGCTGTGTAGATATTTCCATGTTCATACAGACAGTGGTGTAGATATTTCCATGTTCATACAGATAGTGGTGTAGATATTTCCATGTTCATACAGGTAGCGGTGTAGCTATTTCCATGTTCATACAGATAGCGGTTTAGATATTTCCATGTTCATACAGATAGCGGTGCTGATATTTCTATGTTTATATAGGTAGTGGTGTAGATATTTCCATGTTTATACAGATAGCGGTGTAGATATTTCCATGTTTATACAGATAGCGGTGTAGATATTTTCATGTTTATACAGATAGCGGTGTAGATATCTCCATCTTAATACAGATGGCGGTGTAGATATTTATATGTTCATACAGATGGCGGTGCAGATATTTCCATGTTCATACAGATGGCGGTGTAGGTATTTCCATGTTCATAGAGACTGCGGTGTAGATATTTCCATGTGTAAAGAAATAGCTTTGTAAATATTTCCATGTATATGCAGATAGCTGTGTAGATATTTCCATTTTCATGCAGATAGCGGTGTAGATATTTCCATGTTCAAACAGATAGCTGTGTAGATATTTCCATGTTCATACAGATAGCGGTGTAGATATTTCCATGTTTATACAGATAGCGGTGAAGATGTATGCATGTTAACACAGATAGCGGTGTAGATATTTCCAAGTTAATACAGATAGCGGTGTAGATATTTCCATGTTCATCCAGATGGCTGTGTAGATATATCCATGTTCATACAGATGGCGGTGAAGCTATTTCCATGTTCATGCAGATAGCGGTGTAGATATTTCCATGTTCATACAGATAGCGGTGTAGACATTTCCATGTTCATACTGATAGCGGTGTAGCTATTTCCATGTTCATACAGATAGCGGTGTAGATATTTCCATGTTCATCCAGATGGCTGTGTAGATATGTCCATGTTCATACAGATGGCGGTGAAGTTATTTCCATGTTCATACAGATGGCGGTGTAGATATTTCCATGTTCATACAGATAGCAGTGTAGATATTTCCATGTTCATACAGACAGCGGTGCTGTTACTTCCATGTTCATCCAGATGGCTTTGTAGATATTTCCATGTTCATACAGATATCGGTGTAGATATTTCCATGTTCATAGAGATAGCGGTGTAGATATTAACATGTTCATACAGATAGCGGTGCTGATATTTCCATGTTTATTCAGGTAGCGGTGTTGATATTTCCATGCTTATTCAGATAGCGGTGTAGATATTTCCATGTTTATACAGATAGCGGTGTAGATATTTTCATGTTTATACAGATAGCGGTGTAGATATCTCCATCTTAATACAGATGGCGGTGTAGATATTTATATGTTCATACAGATGGCGGTGCAGATATTTCCATGTTCATTCAGATGGCGGTGTAGATATTTCCATGTTTATAGAGATTGCGGTGTAGATATTTCCATGTGTGAAGAAATAGCTTTGTAGATATTTCCATGTACATGCAGAGAGCTGTGTAGATATTTCCATTTTCATGCAGATAGCGGTGTAGATATTTCCATGTTCAAACAGATATCTGTGTAGATATTTCCATGTTCATACAGATAGCGGTGTAGATATTTCCATGTTTATACAGATAGCGGTGAAGATGTATGCATGTTAACACAGATAGCGGTGTAGATATATCCATGTTCATACAGATAGCGGTGTAGATATTTCCATGTTCATACAGATGGCGGTGTAGATATTTCCATGTTTATAGAGATACCGGTGTAGTTATTTCCATGTGTAAAGAGATAGCTTTGTAGATATTTCCATGTATATGCAGATAGCTGTGTAGATATTTCCATTTTCATGCAGATAGCGGTGTAGATATTTCCATGTTCAAAGAGATAGCGGTGTAGATATTTCCATGTTTATACACATAGCGGTGTAGATATTTCCATGTTTATACAGATAGCGGTGTAGATATTTCCGTGTTTATACAGATAGCGTTGTAGGTATTTCCATGTTCATACAGATAGCGGTGTATGTATTTCCATGTTCATACAGATAGCGGTGTAGATATTTCCATTTTCACGCAGATAGCGGTGTATATATTTCCCTGTTCAAACAGTTAGCGGTTTAGATATTTCCATCTTCATACAGATAGCGGTGTAGATATTTCCATGTTCATACAGATGGCTGTGTAGATATATCCAAGTTCATACAGATAGCGGTGAAGATATTTCCATGTTCATACAGATGGCGGTGTAGTTATTTCCATGTTCATACCGATAGCGGTGCTGATATTTCCATGTTTATACAGGTAGCGGTGTAGATATTTCCATGTTTATACAGATAGCGGTGTAGATATCTCCATCTTAATACAGATGGCGGTGTAGATATTTTTATGTTCATACAGATGGCGGTGCAGATATTTCCATGTTCATACAGATGGCGGTGTAGATATATCCATGTTTATAGAGATAGCGGTGTAGTTATTTCCATGTGTAAAGAAATAGCTTTGTAGATATTTCCGTGTATCTGCAGATAGCTTTGAAGATATTTCCATTTTCATGCAGATAGCGGTGTAGATATTTCCATGTTCAAACAGATAGCGGTGTAGATACTTCCAAGTTCATACAGATAGCAGTGTAGATATTTGCATGTTTATACAGATAGCGGTGAAGATGTATGCATGTTTGCACAGATAGCGGTGTAGATATTTCCATGTTCATACAGATAGTGGTGTAGATATTTCCATGTTCATACAGATAGCGGTGTAGATATTTCCATGTTCATCCAGAAGGCTGTGTAGATATTTCCATGTTCATACAGATAGCGGTGCTGATATTTCCATGTTTATATAGGTAGCGGTGTAGATATTTCCATGTTCATACAGACAGCGGTGTAGATATTTCCATGTTTATACAGATAGCGGTGTAGATATTTCCATGTTTATACAGATAGCGGTGTGGATATCTCCATCTTAATACAGATGGTGGTGTAGATACTTATATGTTCATGCAGATGGCGGTGCAGATATTTCCATGTTCATACAGATGGCGGTGTAGATATTTCTATGTTTATAGAGATAGCGGTGTAGTTATTTCCATGTGTAAAGAAATGGCTTTGTAGATATTTCCGTGTATATGCAGATAGCTCTGGAGATATTTCCATTTTCATGCAGATAGCGGTGTAGATATTTCCATGTTCATACAGATAGCGGTGGAGATATTTCCATGTTTATACAGATAGCGGTGAAGATGTATGCATGTTTATACAGATATCGGTGTAGATATTTCCATGTTCATTCAGGTAGCGGTGTAGATATTTCCATGTTCATCCAGATGGCTGTGTAGATATATCCATGTTCATACCGATGGCGGTGAAGATATTTCAATGTTCATACAGATAGCGGTGTAGATCTTTCCATCTTCATACAGATAACGGTGTAGATATTTCCATGTTCATACAGATAGAGGTGTAGCTATTTCCATGTTCATACAGATTGCGGTGTAGATATTTCCATGTTCATCCAGATGGCTGTGTAGATATATCCATGTTCATACAGATGGCGGTGAAGATATTTCCATGTTCATACTGATAGCGGTGTAGATATTTCCGTGTTCATACAGATAGTGGTGTAGATATTTCCATGTTCATACAGATAGCGGTGTATCTATTTCCATGTTCATACAGATAGCGGTGTAGATATTTCCATGTTCATCCAGATGGCTGTGTAGATATTTCCATGTTCATACAGATAGCGGTGCTGATATTTCCATGTTTATACAGGTAGCGGTGTAGATATTTCCATGTTTATACTGATAGCGGTGTAGATATTTCCATGTTTATACAGATAGCTGTGTAGATATCTCCATCTTCATGCAGATGGCGGTGTAGATATTTATATGTTCATACAGATGGTGGTGAAGATATCTCCATGTTCATACAGATGGCAGTGTAGATATTTCCATGTTAATAGAGATAGCGGTGTAGTTATTTCCATGTGTAAAGAAATAGCTTTGTAGATATTTCCATGTATATGCAGATAGCTGTGTAGATATTTCCATTTTCATGCAGATAGCGGAGAAGATATTTCCATGTTCAAACAGATAGCAGTGTAGATATTTCCATGTTCATACAGATAGCGGTGTAGATATTTCCATGTTTATACAGATAGCGGTGAAGATGTATGCATGTTTACACAGATAGTGGTGTAGATATTTCCATGTTCATACAGATAGCGGTGTAGATATTTCCATGTTCATTCAGATGGCTATGTAGATATATCCATGTTCATACAGATGGCGGTGAAGATATTTCCATGTTCATACAGATAGCGGTGTAGATATTTCCATGTTCATACAGATAGCTGTGTAGATATTTCCATGTTCATTCAGACAGCGGTGTAGATATTTCCATGTTCATACAGATAGTGGTGTAGATATTTCCATGTTCATACAGATAGCGGTGTAGCTATTTCCATGTTCATCCAGATGGCTGTGTAGTTATATCCATGTTCATACAGATGGCGGTGAAGATATTTCCATGATCATACAGATAGCGGTGTAGATATTTCCATGTTCATACAGATAGCGGTGCTGATATTTCCATGTTTATACAGGTAGCGGTGTAGATATTCCCATGTTTATACAGATAGCGGTGTAGATATTTCCATGTTTATAAAGATAGAGGTGAAGATGTATGCATGTTTACACAGTTAGCGGTGCAGATATTTCCATGTTCATACAGATAGCGGTGTAGATATTTCCATGTTTATACAGGTAGCGGTGTAGTTATTTCCATGTTTATACAGATAGCGGTGTAGATATTTCCATGTTTATACAGATAGCGGAGTAGATATCTCCATCTTTATACAGATGGCGGTGTAGATATTTATATGATCATACAGATAGCGGTGTAGATATTTCCATGTTCATACAGATAGCGGTGTAGATATTTCCATATTCATCCAGATGGCTGTGTAGATATATCCATGTTCATACAGATGGCGGTGAAGATATTTCCATGTTCATACAGATAGCGGTGCAGATATTTCCATGTTCATACAGATGGCGGTGTAGTTATTTCCATGTTCATAGAGGTAGCGGTGTAGTTATTTCCATGTGTAAAGATATAGCTGTATAGATATTTCCGTGTATATGCAGATAGCTCTGGAGATATTTCCATTTTCATGCAGATAACGGTGTAGATATTTCCATGTTCATACAGATAGCGGTGGAGATATTTCCATGTTTATACAGATAGCGGTGAAGATGTATGCATGTTTATACAGATATCGGTGTAGATATTTCCATGTTCATTCAGGTAGCGGTGTAGATATTTCCATGTTCATCCAGATGGCTGTGTAGATATATCCATGTTCATACCGATGGCGGTGAAGATATTTCAATGTTCATACAGATAGCGGTGTAGATCTTTCCATCTTCATACAGATAGCGGTGTAGATATTTCTATGTTCATACAGATAGAGGTGTAGCTATTTCCTTGTTCATACAGATTGCGGTGTAGATATTTCCATGTTCATCCAGATGGCTGTGTAGATATATCCATGTTCATACAGATGGCGGTGAAGATATTTCCATGTTCATACTGATAGCGGTGTAGATATTTCCATGTTCATACAGATAGAGGTGTAGATATTTCCATGTTCATACAGATAGCAGTGTATCTATTTCCATGTTCATACAGATAGCGGTGTAGATATTTCCATGTTCATCCAGTTGGCTATGTAGATATTTCCATGTTCATACAGATAGCGGTGCTGATATTTCCATGTTTATACAGGTAGCGGTGTAGATATTTCCATGTTTATACAGATAGCGGTGTAGATATTTCCATGTTTATACAGATAGCGGTGTAGATATTTCCATGTTTATACAGATAGCTCTGTAGATATCTCCATCTTAATGCAGATGGCAGTGTAGATATTTATATGTTCATACAGATGTCGGTGAAGATATCTCCATGTTCATACAGATGGCAGTGTAGATATTTCCATGTTAATAGAGATAGCGGTGCAGTTATTTCCATGTGTAAAGAAATAGCTTTGTAGATATTTCCATGTATATGCAGATAGCTGTGTAGATATTTCCATTTTCATGCAGATAGCGGAGAAGATATTTCCATGTTCAAACAGATAGCAGTGTAGATATTTCCATGTTCATACAGATAGCGGTGTAGATATTTCCATGTTTATACAGATAGCGGTGAAGATGTATGCATGTTTACACAGATAGTGGTGTAGATATTTCCATGTTCATACAGATAGCGGTGTAGATATTTCCATGTTCATTCAGATGGCTATGTAGATATATCCATGTTCATACAGATGGCGGTGAAGATATTTCCATGTTCATACAGATAGCGGTGTAGATATTTCCATGTTCATACAGATAGCTGTGTAGATATTTCCATGTTCATTCAGACAGCGGTGTAGATATTTCCATGTTCATACAGATAGTGGTGTAGATATTTCCATGTTCATACAGATAGCGGTGTAGCTATTTCCATGTTCATCCAGATGGCTGTGTAGCTATATCCATGTTCATACAGATGGCGGTGAAGATATTTCCATGATCATACAGATAGCGGTGTAGATATTTCCATGTTCATACAGATAGCGGTGCTGATATTTCCATGTTTATACAGGTAGCGGTGTAGATATTCCCATGTTTATACAGATAGCGGTGTAGATATTTCCATGTTTATACAGATAGAGGTGAAGATGTATGCATGTTTACACAGTTAGCGCTGCAGATATTTCCATGTTCATACAGATAGCGGTGTAGATATTTCCATGTTTATACAGGTAGCGGTGTAGATATTTCCATGTTTATACAGATAGCGGTGTAGATATTTCCATGTTTATACAGATAGCGGAGTAGATACCTCCATCTTTATACAGATGGCGGTGTAGATATTTATATGATCATACAGATAGCGGTGTAGATATTTCCATGTTCATACAGATAGCGGTGTAGATATTTCCATATTCATCCAGATGGCTGTGTAGATATATCCATGTTCATACAGATGGCGGTGAAGATATTTCCATGTTCATACAGATAGCGGTGCAGATATTTCCATGTTCATACAGATGGCGGTGTAGATATTTCCATGTTTATAGAGGTAGCGGTGTAGTTATTTCCATGTGTAAAGATATAGCTGTATAGATATTTCCATGTATATGCAGATAGCTTTGTAGATATTTCCATTTTCATGCAGATAGCGGTGTAGATATTTCCATGTTCAAACAGATAGCGGTGTAGATATTTCCATGTTCATACAGATAGCAGTGTAGATATTTCCATGTTTAAACAGATAGTGGTGAAGATGTATACATGTTTACAGAGATAGCGGTTTAGATATTTCCATGCTCATACAGATAGCGGTGTAGATATTTCCGTGTTCATCCAGATGGCTGTGTAGGTATTTCCATGTTCAAACAGATAGCGGTGTAGATATTTCCATGTTCATTCAGATGGCTATGTAAATATATCCATGTTCATACAGATGGCGGTGAAGATATTTCCATGTTCATACAGATAGCGGTGTAGATATTTCCATGTTCTTACAGATAGCTGTGTAGATATTTCCATGTTCATACAGACAGCAGTGCTGATATTTCCATGTTCATCCATATGGCTGTGTAGATATATCTATGTTCACACAGATGGAGGTGAAGATATTTCCATGTTCATACAGATATCGGTGTAGATATTTCCATGTTCATACAGATAGCAGTGTAGGTATTTCCATGTTCATACAGATAGCGGTGCTGATATTTCCATATTTATACAGGTAGCGGTGTAGATATTTCCATGTTCATACAGATAGCGGTGTAGATATTTCCATGTTTATACAGATAGCGGTGTAGATATTTCCATGTTTATACAGATAGCGGTGTGGATATCTCCATCTTAATACAGATGGTGGTGTAGATATTTATATGTTCATGCAGATGGCGGTGCAGATATTTCCATGTTCATACAGATGGCGGTGTAGATATTTCTATGTTTATAGATATAGCGGTGTAGTTATTTCCATGTGTAAAGAAATAGCTTTGTAGATATTTCCATGTATATGCAGATAGCTCTGTAGATATTTCCATTTTCATGCAGATAGCGGTGTAGATATTTCCATGTTCATACAGATAGTGGTGGAGATATTTCCATGTTTATACAGATAGCGGTGAAGATGTATGCATGTTTACACAGATAGCGGTGTAGATATTTCCATGTTCATTCAGGTAGCGGTGTAGATATTTCCATGTTCATCCAGATGGCTGTGTAGATATATCCATGTTCATACAGATAGCGGTGTAGATCTTTCCATGTTCATACAGATAGCGGTGTAGATATTTCCATGTTCATACAGATAGAGGTGTAGCTATTTCCATGTTCATACAGATTGCGGCGTAGATATTTCCACTTTCATCCAGATGGCTGTGTAGATATATCGATGTTCATACAGATGGCGGTGAAGATATTTCCATGTTCATACAGATAGCAGTGTAGATATTTCCATGTTCATACAGATAGTGGTGTAGATATTTCCATGTTCATACAGATAGCGGTGTATCTATTTCCATGTTCATACATATAGCGGTGTAGATATTTCCAGGTTCATCCAGATGGCTGTGTAGATATTTCCATGTTCATACAGATAGCGGTGCTGATATTTCCATGTTTATACAAGTAGCGGTGTAGATATTTCCATGTTTATACAGATAGCGGTGTAGATATTTCCATGTTTATACAGATAGCGGTGTAGATATTTCCATGTTTATACAGACAGCGTTGTAGATATCTCCATCTTAATACAGATGGCGGTGTAGATATTTATTTGTTCGTACGGATGGCGGTGAAGATATCTCCATGTTCATACAGATGGCGGTGTAGATATTTCCATGTTAGTAGAGATAGCGGTGTAGTTATTTCCATGTGTAAAGAAATAGCTTTGTTGATATTTCCATGTATATGCAGATAGCTGTGTAGATATTTCCATTTTCATGCAGATAGCGGAGTAGATATTTCCATGTTCAAACAGATAGCGGTGTAGATATTTCCATGTTCATACAGATAGCGGTGTAGATATTTCCATGTTTATACAGATAGCGGTGAAGATGTATGCATGTTTACACAGATAGTGGTGTAGATATTTCCATGTTCATACAGATAGCGATGTAGATATTTCCATGTTCATTCACATGGCTATGTAGATATATCCATGTTCATACAGATGGCGGTGGAGATATTTCCATGTTTATACAGATAGCGGTGAAGATGTATGCATGTTTATACAGATATCGGTGTAGATATTTCCATGTTCATTCAGGTAGCGGTGTAGATATTTCCATGTTCATCCAGATGGCTGTGTAGATATATCCATGTTCATACCGATGGCGGTGAAGATATTTCAATGTTCATACAGATAGCGGTGTAGATCTTTCCATCTTCATACAGATAACGGTGTAGATATTTCCATGTTCATACAGATAGAGGTGTAGCTATTTCCATGTTCATACAGATTGCGGTGTAGATATTTCCATGTTCATCCAGATGGCTGTGTAGATATATCCATGTTCATACAGATGGCGGTGAAGATATTTCCATGTTCATACTGATAGCGGTGTAGATATTTCCGTGTTCATACAGATAGTGGTGTAGATATTTCCATGTTCATACAGATAGCGGTGTATCTATTTCCATGTTCATACAGATAGCGGTGTAGATATTTCCATGTTCATCCAGATGGCTGTGTAGATATTTCCATGTTCATACAGATAGCGGTGCTGATATTTCCATGTTTATACAGGTAGCGGTGTAGATATTTCCATGTTTATACAGATAGCAGTGTAGATATTTCCATGTTTATACAGATAGCGGTGTAGATATTTCCATGTTTATACAGATAGCTGTGTAGATATCTCCATCTTAATGCAGATGGCGGTGTAGATATTTATATGTTCATACAGATGGCGGTGAAGATATCTCCATGTTCATACAGATGGCAGTGTAGATATTTCCATGTTAATAGAGATATCGGTGTAGTTATTTCCATGTGTAAAGAAATTGCTTTGTAGATATTTCCATGTATATGCAGATAGCTGTGTAGATATTTCCATTTTCATGCAGATAGCGGAGAAGATATTTCCATGTTCAAACAGATAGCAGTGTAGATATTTCCATGTTCATACAGATAGCGGTGTAGATATTTCCATGTTTATACAGATAGCGGTGAAGATGTATGCATGTTTACACAGATAGTGGTGTAGATATTTCCATGTTCATACAGATAGCGGTGTAGATATTTCCATGTTCATTCAGATGGCTATGTAGATATATCCATGTTCATACAGATGGCGGTGAAGATATTTCCATGTTCATACAGATAGCGGTGTAGATATTTCCATGTTCATACAGATAGCTGTGTAGATATTTCCATGTTCATTCAGACAGCGGTGTAGATATTTCCATGTTCATAGAGATAGTGGTGTAGATATTTCCATGTTCATACAGATAGCGGTGTAGCTATTTCCATGTTCATCCAGATGGCTGTGTAGTTATATCCATGTTCATACAGATGGCGGTGAAGATATTTCCATGATCATACAGATAGCGGTGTAGATATTTCCATGTTCATACAGATAGCGGTGCTGATATTTCCATGTTTATACAGGTAGCGGTGTAGATATTCCCATGTTTATACAGATAGCGGTGTAGTTATTTCCATGTTTATACAGATAGAGGTGAAGATGTATGCATGTTTACACAGTTAGCGGTGCAGATATTTCCATGTTCATACAGATAGCGGTGTAGATATTTCCATGTTTATACAGGTAGCGGTGTAGATATTTCCATGTTTATACAGATAGCGGTGTAGATATTTCCATGTTTATACAGATAGCGGAGTAGATATCTCCATCTTTATACAGATGGCGGTGTAGATATTTATATGATCATACAGATAGCGGTGTAGATATTTCCATGTTCATACAGATAGCGGTGTAGATATTTCCATATTCATCCAGATGGCTGTGTAGATATATCCATGTTCATACAGATGGCGGTGAAGATATTTCCATGTTCATACAGATAGCGGTGCAGATATTTCCATATTCATACAGATGGCGGTGTAGATATTTCCATGTTCATAGAGGTAGCGGTGTAGTTATTTCCATGTGTAAAGATATAGCTGTATAGATATTTCCGTGTATATGCAGATAGCTCTGGAGATATTTCCATTTTCATGCAGATAGCGGTGTAGATATTTCCATGTTCATACAGATAGCGGTGGAGATATTTCCATGTTTATACAGATAGCGGTGAAGATGTATGCATGTTTATACAGATATCGGTGTAGATATTTCCATGTTCATTCAGGTAGCGGTGTAGATATTTCCATGTTCATCCAGATGGCTGTGTAGATATATCCATGTTCATACCGATGGCGGTGAAGATATTTCAATGTTCATACAGATAGCGGTGTAGATCTTTCCATCTTCATACAGATAGCGGTGTAGATATTTCCATGTTCATACAGATAGAGGTGTAGCTATTTCCATGTTCATACAGATTGCGGTGTAGATATTTCCATGTTCATCCAGATGGCTGTGTAGATATATCCATGTTCATACAGATGGCGGTGAAGATATTTCCATGTTCATACTGATAGCGGTGTAGATATTTCCATGTTCATACAGATAGTGGTGTAGATATTTCCATGTTCATACAGATAGCGGTGTATCTATTTCCATGTTCATACAGATAGCGGTGTAGATATTTCCATGTTCATCCAGATGGCTGTGTAGATATTTCCATGTTCATACAGATAGCGGTGCTGATATTTCCATGTTTATACAGGTAGCGGTGTAGATATTTCCATGTTTATACAGATAGCGGTGTAGATATTTCCATGTTTATACAGATAGCGGTGTAGATATTTCCATGTTTATACAGATAGCTGTGTAGATATCTCCATCTTAATGCAGATGGTGGTGTAGATATTTATATGTTCATACAGATGGCGGTGAAGATATCTCCATGTTCATACAGATGGCAGTGTAGATATTTCCATGTTAATAGAGATAGCGGTGTAGTTATTTCCATGTGTAAAGAAATAGCTTTGTAGATATTTCCATGTATATGCAGATAGCTGTGTAGATATTTCCATTTTCATGCAGATAGCGGAGAAGATATTTCCATGTTCAAACAGATAGCAGTGTAGATATTTCCATGTTCATACAGATAGCGGTGTAGATATTTCCATGTTTATACAGATAGCGGTGAAGATGTATGCATGTTTACACAGATAGTGGTGTAGATATTTCCATGTTCATACAGATAGCGGTGTAGATATTTCCATGTTCATTCAGATGGCTATGTAGATATATCCATGTTCATACAGATGGCGGTGAAGATATTTCCATGTTCATACAGATAGCGGTGTAGATATTTCCATGTTCATACAGATAGCTGTGTAGATATTTCCATGTTCATTCAGACAGCGGTGTAGATATTTCCATGTTCATACAGATAGTGGTGTAGATATTTCCATGTTCATACAGATAGCGGTGTAGCTATTTCCATGTTCATCCAGATGGCTGTGTAGTTATATCCATGTTCATACAGATGGCGGTGAAGATATTTCCATGATCATACAGATAGCGGTGTAGATATTTCCATGTTCATACAGATAGCGGTGCTGATATTTCCATGTTTATACAGGTAGCGGTGTAGATATTCTCATGTTTATACAGATAGCGGTGTAGATATTTCCATGTTTATACAGATAGAGGTGAAGATGTATGCATGTTTACACAGTTAGCGCTGCAGATATTTCCATGTTCATACAGATAGCGGTGTAGATATTTCCATGTTTATACAGGTAGCGGTGTAGATATTTCCATGTTTATACAGATAGCGGTGTAGATATTTCCATGTTTATACAGATAGCGGAGTAGATATCTCCATCTTTATACAGATGGCGGTGTAGATATTTATATGATCATACAGATAGCGGTGTAGATATTTCCATGTTCATACAGATAGCGGTGTAGATATTTCCATATTCATCCAGATGGCTGTGTAGATATATCCATGTTCATACAGATGGCGGTGAAGATATTTCCATGTTCATGCAGATAGCGGTGCAGATATTTCCATGTTCATACAGATGGCGGTGTAGATATTTCCATGTTTATAGAGGTAGCGGTGTAGTTATTTCCATGTGTAAAGATATAGCTGTATAGATATTTCCATGTATATGCAGATAGCTCTGGAGATATTTCCATTTTCATGCAGATAGCGGTGTAGATATTTCCATGTTCAAACAGATAGCGGTGTAGATATTTCCATGTTCATACAGATAGCAGTGTAGATATTTCCATGTTTAAACAGATAGTGGTGAAGATGTATACATGTTTACAGAGATAGCGGTTTAGATATTTCCATGCTCATACAGATAGCGGTGTAGATATTTCCGTGTTCATCCAGATGGCTGTGTAGGTATTTCCATGTTCATACAGATAGCGGTGTAGTTATTTCCATGTTCATTCAGATGGCTATGTAGATATATCCATGTTCATACAGATGGCGGTGAAGATATTTCCATGTTCATACAGATAGCGGTGTAGATATTTCCATGTTCATACAGATAGCTGTGTAGATATTTCCATGTTCATACAGACAGCAGTGCTGATATTTCCATGTTCATCCATATGGCTGTGTAGATATATCTATGTTCACACAGATGGAGGTGAAGGTATTTCCATGTTCATACAGATATCGGTGTAGATATTTCCATGTTCATACAGATAGCAGTGTAGGTATTTCCATGTTCATACAGATAGCGGTGCTGATATTTCCATATTTATACAGGTAGCGGTGTAGATATTTCCATGTTCATACAGATAGCTTTGTAGATATTTCCATGTTTATACAGATAGCGGTGTAGATATTTCCATGTTTATACAGATAGCGGTGAAGATATTTCCATGTTTATACAGATAGCGGTGTACATACCTCCATCTTAATACAGATGGCGGTGTAGATATTTATATGTTCATTCAGATGGCGGTGCATATATTTCCATGTTCATACAGATGGTGGTGTAGATATTTCCATGTTCATACAGATAGCGGTGTAGTTATTTCCATGTGTAAAGAGATAGCTGTGTAGATATTTCCATGTATATGCAGATAGCTGTGTAGACATTTCCATTTTCATACAGATAGCGATGTATATATTTCCCTGTTCAAACAGTTAGCGGTGTAGATATTTCCATGTTCATACTGATAGCGGTGTAGATATTTCCATGTTCATACAGATGGCTGTGTAGATATATCCATGTTCCTACAGATGGCGGTGAAGATATTTCCATGTTCATACAGATGGCGGTGTAGATATTTCCATGTTCATACAGATAGCGGGGCTGATATTTCCATGTTTATACATGTAGCGGGGTAGATATTTCCATGTTTATACAGATAGCGGTGTAGATATTTCCATGTTTATACACATAGCGGTGTAGATATTTCCATGTTCATACAGATAGCGGTGTATGTATTTCCATTTTCATACAGATAGCGGTGTAGATATTTCCATTTTCATGCAGATAGCGGTGTATATATTTCCCTGTTCAAACAGTTAGTTGTGTAGGTATTTCCATGTTCATAAAGATAGCGGTGTAGATATTTCCATGTTTATACAGATAGCGTAGACGTTGTATGCATGTTTACACAGATAGCGGTGTAGATATTTCCACGTTCATCCAGATGGCTGTGTAGATATATCCATGTTCATACAGATGGCGGTGAAGATATTTCCATGTTCATACAGATAGCGGTGTAGATATTTCCATGTTCATACAGATAGCGGTGTAGATATTTCCATGTTCATACAGATAGCGGTGCTGATATTTCCATGTTTATACAGGTAGCGGTGTAGATATTCCCATGTTTATACAGATAGCGGTGTAGATATTTCCATGTTTATACAGATAGAGGTGAAGATATTTCCATGTTCATCCCGATGTCTGTGTAGATATTTCCAGGTTCATACAGATAGCGGTGTAGATATTTCCATGTTCAAACAGATAGCAGTGTAGATATTTCCATATTTATACAGGTAGCGGTGTAGATATTTCCATGTTCATACAGATAGCAGTGTAGGTATTTCCATGTTCATAGAGATAGCGGTGCTGATATTTCCATATTTATACAGGTAGCGGTGTTGATATTTCCATGTTCATACAGATAGCGGTGTAGATATTTCCATGTTTATACAGATAGCGGTGTAGATATTTCCATGTTTATACAGATAGCGGTGAAGATATTTCCATGTTTATACAGATAGCGGTGTAGATACCTCCATCTTAATACAGATGGCGGTGTAGATATTTATATGTTCATTCAGATGGCAGTGCATATATTTCCATGTTCATACAGATAGCGGTGTAGATATTTCCATGTTCATCCAGATGGCTGTGTGGATATATCCATGTTCATACAGATAGCGGTGTAGATATTTCCATGTTTATGCACATAGCGGTGTAGATATTTCCATGTTTATACAGATAGCGGTGTAGATATTTCCATGTTTATGCAGATAGTTGTTTAGACATCTCCATCTTAATACAGATGGCGGTGTAGATATTTAAATGTTCATACAGATGGCTGTGTAGACATATCCATGTTCATACAGATGGCGGTGAAGGTATTTCCATGTTCGTACAGATAGCGGTGTAGATATTTCCATGTTCATACAGATAGCGGTGTAGATATTTCCATGTTCATACAGATGGCTGTGTAGATATATCCATGTTCCTACAGATGGCGGTGATGATATTTCCATGTTCATACAGATGGCGGTGTAGATATTTCCATGTTCATACAGATAGCGGGGCTGATATTTCCATGTTTATACATGTAGCGGGGTAGATATTTCCATGTTTATACAGATAGCGGTGTAGATATTTCCACGTTTATACACATAGCGGTGTAGATATTTCCATGTTCATACAGATAGCGGTGTATGTATTTCCATTTTCATACAGATAGCGGTGTAGATATTTCCATTTTCATGCAGATAGCGGTGTATATATTTCCCTGTTCAAACAGTTAGTTGTGTAGGTATTTCCATGTTCATAAAGATAGCGGTGTAGATATTTCCATGTTTATACAGATAGCGGAGACGTTGTATGCATGTTTACACAGATAGCGGTGTAGATATTTCCACGTTCATCCAGATGGCTGTGTAGATATATCCATGTTCATACAGATGGCGGTGAAGATATTTCCATGTTTATACAGATAGCGGTGTAGATATTTCCATGTTCATACAGATAGCGGTTTAGATATTTCCATGTTCATACAGATAGCGGTGCATGTATTTCCATGTTCATACTGATAGCGGTGTAGATATTTCCATGTTCATCCCGATGTCTGTGTAGATATTTCCACGTTCATACAGATAGCGGTGTAGATATTTCCATGTTCATACAGATAGCGGTGTAGATATTTCCTGTTCATACAGATAACCGTGTAGATATTGCCATGTTCCTACCGATAGCGGTGCTGATACTACGATGTTTATACAGGTAGCGGTGTAGATATTTCCATGTTTATACACACAGCGGTGTAGATATTTCCATGTTTATGCAGATAGCGGTGTAGATATCTCCATCTTAATACAGATGGCAGTGTAGATATTTATATGTTCTTACAGATGGCGGTGCAGATATTTCCATGTTCATACGGATGGCGGTGAAGATATTTCCATGTACATACAGATGGCAGTGTAGAAACTTCCATGTTCATACTGATAGCGGTGCTGATATTTCCATGTTTATACAGGTAGCGGTGTAGATATTTCCATGTTTATACAGATAGCAGTTTAGATATTTCCATGTTTATACACATAGCGGTGTAGATATTTCCATGTTTATACAGATAGCGGTGTAGATATTTCCATGTTTATGCAGATAGTGGTTTAGATATCTCCATCTTAATACAGATGGTGGTGTAGATATTTAAATGTTCATACAGATGGCGGTGCAGATATTTCCATGTTCATACAGATGGCGGTGTAGATATTTCCATGTTCATACAGATAGCGGTGTAGTTATTTCCATGTGTAAAGAGATAGCTGTGTAGGTATTTCCATGTATAAGCAGATAGCTCTGTAGATATTTCCGTTTTCATGCAGATAGCGGTGTATATATTTCCCTGTTCAAACAGTTAGCGGTGTAGATATTTCCATGTTCATAAAGATAGCGGTGTAGATATTTCCATGTTTATACAGATAGCGGTGTAGATATTTCCATGTTCATACAGATAGCCGTGTAGATATTGCCATGTTCATACCGATAGCGTTGCTGATACTTCCATGTTTATACAGGTAGCGGTGTACATATTTCCGTGTTTATACAGAGAGCGGTGTAGATATTTCCATGTTCATACAGATAGCGGTGTAGATATTTCCATGTTTATACAGATAGCGGTGTAGATATCTCCTTCTTAATTCTGATGGCGGTGTAGATATTTCCATGTTCATACAGATGGCGGTGTAGATATTTCCATGTTTATAGAGATAGCGGTGTTGTTATTTCCATGTGCAAAGAGATAGCTGTGTAGACATTTCCATTTATATGCAGATAGTTGTGTAGATATTTCCATTTTCATGCAGATAGCGGTGTACATATTTCCATGTTCATACAGATAGCGGTGTAGATATTTCCATGTTCTTACAGATAGCGGTGTAGATATTTCCATGTTTATACACATAGCGGTGTAGATATTTCCATGTTTATACAGATAGCGGTGTAGATATTTCCATGTTCATCCAGACGGCTGTGTAGACATATCCATGTTCATACAGAGGGCGGTGAAGATATTTCCATGTTCATACAGATAGCTGTGTAGATATATCCATGTTCATACAGATGGCGGTGCTGATATTTCCATGTTTATACAGGTAGCGTTGTAGATATTTTCATGTTTATACAGATAGCGGTGTAGAAATTTCCATGTTTATACAGATAGCGTTGTATATATTTCCATGTTTATACAGATAGCGGTGTAGATATCTCCATCTTAATACAGATGGCGGTGTAGATATTTATATGTTCATACAGATGGCGGTGCAGATATTTCCATGTTCATACGGATGGCGGTGAAGATATTTCCATGTTCATACAGATGGCGGTGTAGAAACTTCCATGTTCATACTGACAGCGGTGCTGATATTTCCATGTTTATACAGGTAGCGGTGTAGATATTTCCATGTTTATACAGATAGCGGTGTAGATATTTCCAAGTTTATACACATAGCGGTGTAGATATTTCCATGTTTATACAGACAGCAGTGTAGATATTTCCATGTTTATGCAGATAGTTATTTAGATATCTCCATCTTAATACAGATGGCGGTGTAGATATTGAAATGTTCATACAGATGGCTGTGTAGACATATCCATGTTCATACAGATGGCGGTGAAGATATTTCCATGTTCATACAGATGGCGGTGTAGATATTTCCATGTTCATACAGATAGCGGGGCTGATATTTCCATGTTTATACATGTAGCGGTGTAGATATTTCCATGTTTATACAGATAGCGGTGAAGATGTATGCATGTTTACACAGATAGCGGTGTAGATATTTCCATGTTTATCCACATGGCTGTGTAGATATATCCATGTTCATACAGATGGCGGTGAAGATATTTCCATGTTCATACAGATAGCGGTGCAAATATTTCCATGTTCATACAGATAGCGGTGTAGATATTTCCATGTTCATACAGATAGCGGTGTAGATATTTCCATGTTCATCCTGATGGCTGTGTAGATATTTCCATGTTCATACAGATAGCGGTGTAGATATATCCATTTTCATACAGATACCGGTGTAGATATTTCCATGTTCATCCAGATGGCTGTGTAGATATATCCATGTTCATACAGATGTCGGTGAAGATATTTCCATGTTCATACAGATGGCGTTGTAGAAATTTCCATGTTCATACAGATAGCCGTGTAGATATTGCCATGTTCATACCGATAGCGGTGCTGATACTTCCATGTTTATACTGTTAGCGGTGTACATATTTCCGTGTTTATACAGGTAGCGGTGTAGATATTTCCATGTTCATACAGATAGCGGTGTAGATATTTCCATGTTCAAACAGATAGCGGTGTAGATATTTCCATGTTCATACAGATAGCGGTGTACATATTTCCATGTTCAAACAGATAGCAGTGTAGATATTTCCATGTTCATACAGATAGCGGTGTAGATATTTCCATGTTTATGCAGATAGCGGTGAAGATGTATGCATGTTTACACAGATAGCGGTGTAGATATTTCCATGGTCATCCAGACGGCTGTGTAGACATATCCTTGTTCATACAGATGGCGGTGAAGATATTTCCATGCTTATACAGAATCTGTGTAGATATATCCATGTTGATACAGATGGCGGTGTAGATATTTCCATGTTCATACAGATAGCGGTGCTCATATTTCCATGTTTATAGAGGTAGCAGTGTCGATATTTCCATGTTTATACCGATAGTGGTGTAGATATTTCCATGTTTATACACATAGCGGTGTAGATATTTCCATGTTTATACAGATAGCGGTGTAGATATCTCCATCTTAATACAGATGGCGGTGTAGATATTTATATGTTCATTCAGATGGCGATGCAGATATTTCCAAGTTCATACAGATGGCGGTGAAGATATTTCCATGTTCATACAGATGGCGGTGTAGATACTTCCATGTTCATACTGATAGCGGTGCTGATATTTCCATGTTTATACAGGTAGCGGTGTAGATATTTCCATGTTTATACAGATAGCGGTGTAGATATTTCCATGTTTATACACATAGCGGTGTAGATATTTCCATGTTTATAGACATAGCGGTGTAGATATCTCCATCTTAATACAGATGGCGGTGTAGATATTTACATGTTCATTCAGATGGCGGTGCAGATATTTCCATGTTCTTACAGATGGCGGTGTAGATATTTCCATGTTCATACAGATAGCGGTGTTGTTATTTCCATGCGTAAAGAGATAACTGTGTAGATATTTCCATGTATATGCAGATAGCTGTGTAGATATTTCCATTTTCATGCAGATAGCGGTGTAGATATTTCCATGTTCAAACAGATAGCGGTGTAGGTATTTCCATGTTCATACAGATAGCGGTGTAGATATTTCCATGTTCATACAGATGGCGGTGTAGATATTTCCATGTTCATACAGATGGCTGTGTAGATATATCCATGTTCATAGAGATGGCGGTGAAGATATTTAAATGTTCATACAGATATCTGCGTAGATATTTCCATGTTCATACGGATAGAACTGTAGATATTTCTATGTTCATACAGATAGCAGTGTAGATATTTCCGTGTTTATACAGGTAGCGGTGTTGGTATTTCCATGTTTATACAGATAGCGGTGTAGATATTTCCATGTTTACACAAGTAGCGGTGTAGATATTTCCATGTTTATACAGATATCGGTGTAGATATCTTCATCTTAATACAGATGGCGGGGTAGATATTTATATGTTCATTCAGATGGCGGTGCAGATATTTCCATGTTCATACAGATGGTGGTGTAGATATTTCCATGTTTATAGAGATAGCAGTGTAGATATTTCCATGTGTAAAGAGATAGCTTTGTAGATATTTCCATGTATGTGCAGATAGCTGTGTAGATATTTCCATTTTCATGCAGATAGCGGTGTGGATATTTCCATTTTCAAACAGATAGCGTTGTAGATATTTCCATGTTCATACAGATAGCGGTGTAGTTATTTCCATGTTTACACAGATAGCGGTGAAGATGTATGCATGTTTACACAGATAGCGGTGTAGATATTTCCATGTTCATACAGAAAACGGTGTAGATATTTCCATGTTTATACAGATAGCGGTGAAGATGTATGCATCTTTACACAGATAGCGGTGTAGATAATTCCATGTTCATCCAGATGGCTGTGTAGATATTTCCACGTTCATCCAGATGGCTGTGTAGATATATGCATGTTCATACAGATGGCGGTGAAGATATTTCCATATTCATACAGATGGCGGTTTAGATATTTCCATGTTCATACCGATAGCGGTGCTGATATTTCCATGTTCATACAGGTAACTGTGTAGATATTACCATGTTTATAGAGATAGCGGTGTAGTTATTTCCATGTGTAAAGAGATAGCTGTATAGATATTTCCATGTATATGCAGATAGCTGTGTAGATATTTCCATTTTCATGCAGATAGCGGTGTAGATATTTCCATGTTCAAACAGATAGCGGTGTAGATATTTCCATGTTCATACAGTTAGCGGTGCAGATATTTCCATGTTCATAAAGATGGCTGTGTAGGTATATCCATGTTCATAGAGATGGCGGTGAAGATATTTAAATGTTCATACAGATATCTGCGTAGATATTTCCATGTTCATACGGATAGCGCTGTAGATATTTCTATGTTCATACAGATAGCGGTGTAGATATTTCCGTGTTTATACAGGTAGCGGTGTTGGTATTTCCATGTTTATACAGATAGCAGTGTAGATATTTCCATGTTTACACATGTAGCGGTGTAGATATTTCCATGTTTATACAGATATCGGTGTAGATATCTTCATCTTAATACAGATGGTGGGGTAGATATTTATATGTTCATTCAGATGGCGGTGCAGATATTTCCATGTTCATACAGATGGCGGTGTAGATATTTCCATGTTTATAGAGATAGCGGTGTAGATATTTCCATGTGTAAAGAGATATCTTTGTAGATATTTCCATGTATGTGCAGATAGCTGTGTAGATATTTCCATTTTCATGCAGATAGCGGTGTGGATATTTCCATTTTCAAACAGATAGCGTTGTAGATATTTCCATGTTCATACAGATAGCGGTGTAGATATTTCCATGTTTACACAGATAGCGGTGAAGGTGTATGCATGTTTACACAGATAGCGGTGTAGATATTTCCATGTTCATACAGAAAACGGTGTAGATATTTCCATGTTTATACAGATAGCGGTGAAGATGTATGCATCTTTACACAGATAGCGGTGTAGATAATTCCATGTTCATCCAGAAGGCTGTGTAGATATTTCCACGTTCATCCAGATGGCTGTGTAGATATCTGCATGTTCATACAGATGGCGGTGAAGATATTTCCATATTCATACAGATGGCGGTTTAGATATTTCCATGTTCATACCGATAGCGGTGCTGATATTTCCATGTTCATACAGGTAAGTGTGTAGATATTATCATGTTTATAGAGATAGCGGTGTAGTTATTTCCATGTGTAAAGAGATAGCTGTATAGATATTTCCTTGTATATGCAGATAGCTGTGTAGATATTTCCATTTTAATGCAGATAGTGGTGTAGATATTTCCATGTTCAAACAGATAGCGGTGTAGATATTTCCATGTTCATACAGATAGCGGTGTAGATATTTCCATGTTCATACAGATAGCGGTGTATATATTTCTATGTTCATTCAGATAGCAGTGTATGTATTTCCATGTTCATACAGATAGCGGTGTAGATATTTCCATTTTCATGCAGATAGCGGTGTAGTTATTTCCCTGTTCAAACAGTTAGCGGTGTAGATATTTCCATGTTCATACAGATAGCGGTGTAGATATTTCCATGTTCATACAGATAGCGGTGTAGATATTTCCATGTTCATCCTGATGGCTGTGTAGATATATCAATGTTCATACAGATGGCGGTGAAGATATTTCCATGTTCATACAGATAGCGGTGTAGATATTTCCATGTTCATACAGATAGCCGTGTAGATATTGCCATGCTCATACCGATAGCGGTGCTGGTACTTCCATGTTTATACAGGTAGCGGTGTACATATTTCCGTGTTTATACAGATAGCGGTGTAGATATTTCCATGTTCATACAGATGGCGGTGTAGATATTTCCATGTTTGTAGAGATAGCGGTGTAGTTATTTCCATGTGTAAAGAGATAGCTGTGTAGATATTTCCATGTATATGCAGATAGCTGTGTAGATATTTCCATTTTCATGCAGATAGCGGTGTAGATATTTCCATGTTCAAACAAAGAGTGGTATAGATATTTCCATGTTCGTACAGATAGCGGTGTAGATTTTCCATGTTTATACTGATAGCGGTGAAGAGGTATGCATGTTTACACAGATAACGGTGTAGATATTTCCATGTTCATACAGATAGCGGTGTAGATATTTCCATGTTCATCCAGATGGCTTTGTAGATATATCCATGTTCTTACAGATGGCGGTGAAGATATTTCCATGTTCATACAGATAGCGGTGTAGATATTTCCATGTTCATACAGATAGCGGTGAAGATGTATGCATGTTTACACAGATAGCGGTGTAGATATTTCCATGTTCATCCAGATGGCTGTGTAGATATATCCATGTTCATACAGATGGCGGTGAAGATATTTCCATGTTCATACAGATAGCGGTGTAGATATTTCCATGTTCATACAGATAGCGGTGTAGATATTTCCATGTTCATACAGACAGCGGTGTACGTATCTCCATGTTCATACAGATAGCGGTGTAGATATTTCCATGTTCATCCAGATGGCTGCGTAGATATTTCCATGTTCATACATATAGCGGTGCAGATATTTCCATGTTCATCCAGATAGCGGTGCAGATATTTCCATGTTCATCCAGATGGCTATGTTGATATGACCAAGTTCATACAGATGGCGGTGAAGATATTTCCATGTTCATACAGATAGCGGTGTAGATATTTCCATGTTCATACAGATAGCGGTGTAGATATTTCCATGTTCATACAGACAGCGGTGTATGTATCTCCATGTTCATACAGATAGCGGTGTAGATATTTCCATGTTTATACAGGTAGCGTTGTAGGTATTTCCATGTTCATACAGATAGCGGTGTAGATATTTCCATGTTCATACAGATAGCGGTGCAGATATTTCCATGTTCATCCAGATAGCGGTGCAGATATTTCCATGTTCTTCCAGATGGCTGTGTAGATATATCCATGTTCATACAGATGGCGGTGAAGATATTTCCATGTTCATAGAGATAGCGGTGAAGATATTTCCATGTTCATACAGATAGCGGTGTAGATATTTCCATGTTCATGCAGATAGCGGTGTATGTATTTCCAAGTTCATACAGATAGCGGTGTAGACATTTCCATGTTCACCAAGATGGCTGTGTAGATATTTCCATGTTCATCCAGATAGCGGTGTAGATATTTCCATGTTCATACAGATAGCGGTGTAGATATTTCGATGTTCATCCTGATGGCTGTGTAGATATATCCATGTTCATACAGATGGCGGTGAAGATATTTCCATGTTCATACAGATAGCAGTGTAGATATTTCCATGTTCATACAGATAGCCGTGTTGATATTGCCAAGTTCATACCAATAGCGGTGCTGATACTTCCATGTTTATACAGGTAGCGGTGTACATATTTCCGTGTTTATACAGATGGCGGTGTAGATATTTCCATGTTCATACAGATGGCGGTGTAGATATTTCCATGTTTATAGAGATACCGGTGTAGTTATTTCCATGTGTATAGAGATAGCTGTGTAGATATTTCCATGTATATGCAGATAGCTGTGTAGATATTTCCATTTTCATGCAGATAGCGGTGTAGATATTTCCATGTTTATACAGATAGCGGTGTAGATATTTCCATGTTTATACAGATAACGGTGTAGATATCTCCATCTTAATACAGATGGCGGTGTAGATATTTATATGTTCATACAGATAGCAGTGCTGATATTTCCAGGTTTATACAGGTAGCCATGTAGATAATTCCATGTTCATACAGATAGCGGTGTAGATATTTCCATGTTCATACAGATGGCGGTGAAGATATTTCCATGTTCATACAGATAGCGGTGTACATATTTCCTTGTTCATACAGATAGTGGTGTAGATATTTCCATGTTCATACAGATAGTGGGGCTGATATTTCCATGTTCATACAGATAGCGATGCTGATATTTCCATGTTTATACAGGTAGCGGTGTAGATATTTCCATGTTTATACAGATAGCGGTGTAGATATTTCCATGTTTATACAGATAGCGGTGTAGATATCTCCATCTTAATACAGATGGCGGTGCAGATATTTCCATGTTCATACAGATGGCGGTGTAGATATTACCATGTTTATAGAGATAGCGGTGTAGTTATTTCCATGTGTAAAGAGATAGCTGTATAGATATTTCCATGTATATGCAGATAGCTGTGTAGATATTTCCATGTTCATGCAGATAGCGGTGTAGATATTTCCATGTTCAAACAGATAGCGGTGTAGATATTTCCATGTTCATACAGATAGCGGTGTAGATATTTCCATGTTCATCCAGATGGCTGTGTAGCTATTTCCATGTTCATACAGATAGTGGTGTAGATATTTCCATATGCATACCGATAGCGGTGTAGATATTTCCATGTTCATACAGATTGCGGTGCTGATATTTCCATGTTTATACAGGTAGCAGTGTAGATATTATCATGTTTATACAGATAGCGTTGTAGATATTTCCATGTTCATACAGATAGTGGTGTAGATATTTCCATGTTTATACAGATAGCGGTGTAGATATCTCCATCTTAATACAGATGGCTGTGTAGATATTTATGTGTTCATACAGATGGCGGTGCAGGTATTTCCATGTTCATACAGATGGCGGTGTAGATATTTCCATATTTATAGAGATAGCGGTGTTATTATTTCCATGTGTAAAGAGATAGCTGTATAGATATTTCCATGTATATGCAGATAGCTGTGTAGATATTTCCATTTTCATGCAGATAGCGGTGTAGATATTTCCATGTTCAAACAGATAGCGGTGTAGATATTTCCATGTTCATACAGATAGCAGTGTAGATATTTCCATGTTTATAAAGATAGCGGTGAAGATGTATGCATATTTACACAGATAGCGGTGAAGATATTTCCATGTTCATACAGATAGCGGTGTAGATATTTCCATGTTCATACAGATGGCTTTGTAGACATATCCATGTTCATACAGATGGCGGTGAAGATATTTCCATGTTCATACAGATAGCGGTGTAGATATTTCCATGTTCATACAGATGGCTGTGTAGCTATTTCCATGTTCATACAGATAGTGATGTAGATATTTCCATGTTCATACAGATAGCGGTGTAGATATTTCCATGTTCCTACAGATTGCGGTGCTGATATTTCCATGTTTATACAGGTAGCGGTGTAGATATTTCCATGATTATACAGATAGCAGTGTAGATATTTCGGTGTTTATACAGATAGCGGTGTAGATATTTCCATGTTTATACAGATAGCGGTGTAGATATCTCCATCTTAATACAGATGGTGGTGTAGATATTTATATGTTCATACAGATGGCGGTGCAGATATTTCCATGTTCATACAGATTGCGGTGTAGATATTACCATGTTTATAGAGATAGCGGTGTAGTTATTTCCTTGTGTAAAGAGATAGCTTTATAGATATTTCCATGTATATGCAGATAGCTGTGTACATATTTCAATTTTCATGCAGATAGCGGTGTAGATATTTCCATGTTCAAACAGATAGCGGTGTAGATATTTCCATGTTCATCCATATAGCGGTGTAGATATTTCCATGTTCATCCAGATGGCTGTGTAGCTATTTCCATGTTCATACAGATAGTGGTGAAGATGTTTCCATATTCATACAGATAGCGGTGTAGATATTTCCATGTTCATACAGATTGCGGTGCTGATATTTTCATATTTATACAGGTAGCAGTGTAGATATTTCCATGTTCATACAGATAGCGGTGTAGGTATTTCCATGTTCATACAGATAGCGGTGTAGATATTTCCATGTTTATACAGATAGCGGTGTAGATATCTCCATCTTAATACAGATGGCGGTGTAGTTATTTATATGTTCATACAGATGGCGGTGCAGATATTTCCATGTTCATACAGATGGTGGTGTAGATATTTCCATGTTTATAGAGATAGCGGTGTACTTATTTCCATGTGTAAAGAGATAGCTGTATAGATATTTCCATGCATATGCAGATAGCTGTGTAGATATTTCCATTTTCATGCAGATAGCGTTGTAGATATTTCCATGTTCAAACAGATTGCGGTGTAGATATTTCCATGTTCATACAGATAGCAGTGTAGATATTTCCATGTTTATAAAGATAGCGGTGAAGATGTATGCATGTTTACACAGATAGCGGTGTAGATATTTCCATGTTCATGCAGATAGCGGTTTAGATATTTCCATGTTCATCCAGATGGCTTTGTAGACATATCCATGTTCATACAGATGGCGGTGAAGATATTTCCATGTTCATACAGATAGCGGTGTCGATATTTCCATGTTCATACAGATAGTGGTGTAGATATTTCCATGTTCATACAGATAGGGCGGCTGATATTTCCATGTTCATACAGATAGCGGTGTAGTTATTTCCATGTGTAAAGAGATAGCTGTGTAGATATTTCCATGTATATGCAGATAGCTGTGTAGATATCTCCATTTTCATGCAGATAGTTGTGTACATATTTCCCTGTTCAAACAGTTAGCGGTGTAGATATTTCCATGTTCATAGAGATAGCGGTGTAGATATTTCCATGTTTATACAGATAGCGGTGAAGATGTATGCATGTTTACACAGATAGCGGTGTAGATATTTCCATGTTCATCCAGATGGCTGTGTAGATATATCCATGTTCATACAGATAGCGGTGTAGATATTTCCATGTTTGTACAGATAGCGGTGCAGATATTTCCATGTTCATCCAGATGGCTGTGTAGATATATCCATGTTCATACAGATGGCGGTGAAGATATTTCCATGTTCATACAGATAGCGGTGTAGATATTTCCATGCTCATACAAATAGCGGTGTAGATATTTCCATGTTCATACAGATAGTGGTGTATGTATTTCCATGTTCATACAGATAGCGGTGTAGATATTTCCATTTTCATGCAGAGAGCGGTGTACATATTTCCCTGTTCAAACAGTTAGCGGTGTAGATATTTCCATGTTCGTAAAGATAGCGGTGTATATATTTCCATGTTTATACAGATAGCGGTGAAGATGTATGCATGTTTACACAGATAGCGGTGTAGATATTTCCATGTATATACAGCTAGCGGTGTAGATATTTCCATGTTTATACAGATAGCGGTGTAGATATCTCCTTCTTCATACAGATGGCGGTGTACATATTTATATGTTCATACAGATAGCGGTGCAGATATGTCCATGTTCATACAGATGGCGGTGTAGATATTTCCATGTTTATAGAGATAGCGGTGTAGTTATTACCATGTGTAAAGAGATAGTTGTGTAGATATTTCCATGTATATGCAGATAGCTGTGTAGATATTTCCATTTTCATGCAGATAGCGGTGTAGATATTTCCATGTTCAAACAGATAGCGGTGTAGATATTTCCATGTTCATCCAGATGGCTGTGTACATATATCCATGTTCATACAGATGGCGGTGAAGATATTTCCATGTTCATACAGATAGCGGTGTAGATATTTCCATTTTCATACAGATAGCGGTGGTGATATTTCCTTGTTCATCCAGATGGCGGTGTAGATATTTCCATGTTCATAGAGATGGCGGTGAAGATATTTCCATGTTCATACAGATATCGGTGTAGATATTTCCATGTTCATACAGATAGCGGTGTAGATATTTCCATGTTCATACAGATAGCGGTGCTGATATTTCCATGTTTATACAGGTAGCGGCGTAGGTATTTCCATGTTTATACAGATAGCGGTGTAGATATTTCCATGTTTATACAGGTAGCGGTGTAGATATTTCCATGTTTATACATATAGCAGTGTAGATATCTTCATCTTAATTCAGATGGCGGTGTAGATATTTATATGTTCATACAGATGACGGTGCAGATATTTCCATGTTCATACTGATGGCGGTGTAGATATTTCCATGTTTATAGAGATAGCGGTGTACTTATTTCCATGTGTAAAGAGATAGCTTTGTAGATATTTCCATGTATGTGCAGATAGCTGTGTAGATATTTCCATTTTCATGCAAATAGCGGTGTAGATATTTCCATTTTCAAACAGATAGCGGTGTAGATATTTCCATGTTCATACAGATAGCGGTGTAGATATTTCCATGTTTATACAGATAGCGGTGAAGATGTATGCATGTTTACACAGATAGCGGTGTAGATATTTCCATGTTCATACAGAAAACGGTGTAGATATTTCCATGTTTATACAGATAGCGGTGAAGATGTATGCATGTTTACACAGATAGCGGTGTAGATAATTCCATGTTCATCCAGATGGCTGTGTAGATATTTCCACGTTCATCCAGATGGCTGTGTAGATATATCCATGTTCATACAGAACGGGGTGAAGATATTTCCATGTTCATACAGATAGCGGTGTAGATATTTCCATGTTTTTACAGGTAGCGGTGTAGATATTTCCATATTTATACAGATAGCGGTGTAGATATTTCCATGTTTATACAGATAGCGGTGTAGATATTTCCATGTTTATACAGATAGCGGTGTGGATATTTCCATGTTTATACAGATAGCAGTGCAGATATTTCTGTGTTTATACAGATATCCGTGTAGATATTTCCATCATCATTCAGCTGGCGGTGTAGATATTGGCAAGCTGATACAGATGGCGGTGTAGATATTTCCAAGTTTATAGAGATGGCGTACAGATATTTCCATGTTCTCACCGACGGTGGTGTAAATATTTCCATGTTTATAGAGATGGCGGTGTAGATATTTCCATGTTTATACACTTATCGCTGTAGATATTTCCATGTTTATTCAGATAGCAGTGTTGATATTTCCATGTTTATACAAATAGCAGTGTTGATATTTCCATGTTTATAGAGATAGTGGTGTAGATATTTCCATGTTTATAGAGATAGTGGTGTAGATATTTCCATGATTATAGAGATTGTGGTGTAGTTATTTCCATGTTTATAGAGATAGCAGTGTAGAAATTTCCCTGTTTCACAGAAAGCAGTGTAGATATTTCCATGTTTATAGAGATAGCGGTGTAGATATTTCCATGTTTATACAGATGGCAGTGTAGATATTTCCATGTTTATAGAGATGGCGGTGTAGATATTTCCTTGTTTATACAGATAGCAGTGTAAATATTTCGATGTTTATAGAGATAGGTTTGTAGGTATTTCCATGTTCATACAGATAGCGGTGTAGATATTTCCATGTTCATACAGAAGGCGGTGTAGATATTTCCATCTTCATACAGATGGCGGTGAAGATATTTGCATGTTCATACAGATGGCGGTGTAGATATTTCCATGTTCATACAGATGTCGGTGTAGATATTTCCATGTTCACACAGATGTCTGTGTAGTTATTTCCATGTTCATACAGATAACGTTGTTGATATTTCCATGTTCATACCGAGGGCGGTGTAGATATTTCCATGTTTATAGAGATGGCGGTGTAGATATTTCCAAGTTTATACAGATGGCAGTGTAGATATTTCCATGTTCATACAGATAGCATTGTAGATATTTCCATGTTTATGGAGATATCGGTGTAGATATTTGCATGTTTATACAGATAGCGGTGTAGATATTTCCATGATTACACAGATAGCGGTGTAGATATTTCCATGTTTATATAGATAGTGGTGTAGATATTTACATGTTTATACAGATAGCGGTGAAGATATTTCCATGTTTATACAGACAGCGGTGTAGATATTTCCATGTTTATACAGAGAGCATTGTAGATATTTCCATGTTTATAGAGTTAGCGGTGTAGATATTTCCCTGTTTTACAGATAGCAGAGTAGATATTTCCATGGTTATATAGATAGCAGTGTAGACATTTCCATGTTTATACCGATAACGGTGTAGATATTTCTGTGTTTATACATATAACGGTGTAGATATTTCCATGATCATACAGATGGCGGTGTGGATATTTCCATTTTGATACAGACTGGGTGTAGATATTTTCATGTTTATACAGATGACGGTGTAGATATTTACATGTTTATAGACATGGCGGTGTAGATATTTCCACGTTTTTACACATAGCAGTGGCGATATTTCCATGTTTATGGAGATATCGGTGTAGGTATTTCCATGTTTATAGAGAGAGCATTGTAGATATTTCCATGTTTATACAGATAGCGGTGTAGATATTTCCCTGTTTTACAGATAGCAGTGTAGATATTTCCATGTTTATACAGATAGCGGTGTAGATATTTCCATGTACATACAGACAGCGGTGTAGATATTCCCATGTTTATTCAGATGGCAATGTAGATATTTACATGTGTATAGGGATGGCGGTGTAGATATTTCCTTGTATTGACAGATAGCTGTGTATATATTTCCATGTTTATTCAGATAGCGCTGAAGATATTTCCATGATTATACAGATAGTGGTGTAGATATTTCCATGTTTATACAGATAGCGGTGTAGATATTTCCATGTTTATACAGATAGCGGTGTAGATATTTCCATGTTTATGGAGATGGCATTATAGTTATTTACTTGTTTATACAGATGGTGGTGTCGATATTTCCATGTTCATACAGATAGCGGTGTAGATATTTCCATATTTATACACATGGCGGTGTAGATATTTCCATGTGCATACAGATGCCGGTTTAGATATTTCAATGTTTATAGAGATGACGGTGTAGATATTTCCATGTTTATACAGATGGCGGTGTAGATATTTCCATGTTTATACCCATAGCGGTGTAGATATTTCCATGTTTATACACATAGCGGTATAGATATTTCTATGTTTACAGAGATATTGGTGTAGATATTTCCATGTTTATAGAGATAGTCGTGTAGATATTTCCATGTTTATAGAGATAGCG
The DNA here is from genome assembly GCF_029281585.2 of Gorilla gorilla gorilla. NCBI lineage: Eukaryota > Metazoa > Chordata > Mammalia > Primates > Hominidae > Gorilla > Gorilla gorilla. The sequence goes on along the minus strand of NC_073233.2, from coordinate 3,349,462 downwards.
GTGTCGATAATTCCCTGTTTCACAGACAGCAGTGTAGATATTGCCATGTTTATTCAGATAGCGGTGTAGATATATCCATGTTTATAGAGATAGCGGTGTAATTATTTCCATGTTTATAGAGATGGCGGTGGAGATATTTCCATGTTTATAGAGATGGCGGTGTAGATATTTCCATGTTTATACAGATGGCGGTGTAGGTATTTCCATGTTTATACAGATAGCGGTGTAGGTATTTCCATGCTTATACAGATAGCGGTGTAGATATTTCCATGTTCATACAGATAGCGTTGTAAATATTTCCATGTTTATACAGATAGCGGTGTAGATATTTCCATGTTTATAGAGATAGCGTTTTAGATATTTCCATGTTTATACATATAGCGGTATAGATATTTCCATGTTTAAGCAGATGGCGGTGTAGATATTTCCATGTTTATACAGGTGGCGGTGTAGTTATTTCCATATTCATACAGATGGCGTTGTAGATATTTCAATGTTTATAGAGATGGCGGTGTAGATATTTCCATGTTTATACAGATGGCGGTGTAGTTATTTCCATGTTTATACAGATAGCGGTGTAGGTATTTCCATGCTTCTACAGATAGCGGTGTAGATATTTCCATGTTCATACAGATAGCGTTGTAAATATTTCCATGTTTATACAGATAGCGGTGTAGATATTTCCATGTTTATAGAGATAGCGGTATAGATATTTCCATGTTGATACACATAGCGTTGTAGATATTTCCATGTTTATAGAGATAGCAGTGTAGATATTTCCAAGTTTATAGAGATGGCGGCTTGGATATTTCCATGTTTATATATGTGGCGGTGTATATATTTCCATGTTTATGCAGATGGCGGTGTAGATATTTCCATGTTTATACAGATGGCGGTGTAGATATTTCCATGTTTATACAGATGGCGGTTTAGGTACTTCCATATTTATACAGATGGCGCTGTAGATATTTTCATGTTCATACAGATAGCGGTGTAGATATTTCCATGTTTATAGAGATGGCGCTGTAGATATTTCCTTGTTTATACACATAGCAGTGTAGATATTTCCATGTTTAAAGAGATGGCGGTGTAGATATTTCCATGTTTGTACAGGTAGCGGTGAAGATATTTCCATATTTATACAGTTAGCGGTACAGATATGTGAATTCATTAAACCTCTTTTTCTTTATAAATTACCCAGTCTTGGGTATGTCTTTATCAGCAGCATGAAAATTGACTAATACACTCACTGTCCATGAATGATACTCTGTTAGCCCATTTGCATTGTTAGAAAGAAATACCTGAGGCTGGGTTATTTATAAAGAAATGCGGTTTATTTGGCTCCTTGTTGTGAAGGCTGTACATGAAGCATAGTACTGGCACCTGCTTCCAGGGAGGGCATCAGGAACCTTCCAATCATGGTGGAAGGTGAAGGGAAACCAGCATATCACATGGTGAGAGCGGAAGCAAGAGAGACAGGGAAGAGGTGTCAGTCTCTTTTAAACAACCAGATATCGCATGAACTCACAGGGTAAGAACTCATTCATTACCAAGAGGACAGCACCAAGCCATTCAGGAGGCATCTATCTCCAACATTGGGGATCACATTTTAACGTGAGATTTGAAGGGGACAAACATCCAAACTATGTCAGATACCAAAGCTGACAATGCTTATTATCTTTAGCTGTTCCAGGTTCTGGGAAAAGGGAGAGAGTTAGCTTCCCTCGTCTATGCTGTGCTACTCCATATTATATTAGTAATTATTGTTCTCTAAAGGTTTTTGAAAGCAAATAAACAAATGCAAGGCAAAATATACGAAATGCAAGGCAAAACATACGAAATGCAAGGCAAATGCATTAAAAACTTTTGAGTGTTAATATATAGATTTTATTTTATCTTTTTAATTTCTTTTGCTTAACCAAATAGATTATGTAGTTTTGATTAACTGGCCATGAAATAGCTCTGCCTACATAGAATTTCCCATGAATAATTGGTTGTGGAGACTTTTATGTGTAACCCAAATCCTCCCTCAAAACTGAAGTTTGCCCAGCTATTGGGAGTGTTGGCAAATCATGCCTCTCAGCTGATTCTCTCTAGAATTTATTCTCAGGAGATCTAATTAATAACTTGTCAAGCTGATGTCCATCCTTGGGGACAACTCTTATCTGAAGAATGGCCAGTGAAAGGTATTAAAACTCCATACTCCTGCCTCAATTTAGGGCAACTCTGAAGGGTCACCCCAGCTTCTCAGCTCCCCCTTGAGATTAGCTGAGGTATTTGTTGTGACTGCCTCACATCTCAACTCCCTTTGTCCAATTCAGCTTTTTAGCCACAGTTGTTGGCTCCTAGGATTTTACCCAGTTAAATGTTCTCTACACAAATCTCTATCTCAAATCTGCTTTACAGGGAATGTGGCCTCAGACAGGTTTTCATTAGGTTCTGGACGTAACTCTCATTAGTCATTGATATGATTCGGCTGTGTCTCCATCCGAATCTCACCTTGATTGTAATTATCCCCGCATGTCAAGGATGGAGTCAGGTGGAGATCATTGAATCATAGGGGCGGGTTCCCCCTACTGTTCTCCTGGTAGCGAATAAGTCTCACGAGATCTGATGCTTTTAAAATGGGAGCTTCCCTACACAAGCTTTCTTCTCTGCTACCATTTAAGATGTGCCTTTGCTTCTTTTTTGCCTTCTGCCGTGACTGTGAGGCCTCCCCAGCCATGTGGAATTGTGAGTTCCTTAAACCTCTTTCCTTTCTAAATTACCCGGTCTTGGGTATGACTTTATTAGCAGCATGAGAACAAACTAGTGCAGTCTGTTCTATAAGCCCAAGTCGGATCACAGAGTCCCGCTTTCTGTTTTTTTTTCTAGCCCATATTTCTACTAAAACTTGACTCATATAGACTTAAAACAAAATAATTAAGCATGGCTAGTAATTATTTAATATTTTATACGTGTCAGGTACTGTATTTTGTAACTTATCTTTTAATAATCTTTCCAAATCTCTAAAAGGAGAATTCTGCTCTTTTATAGAGAAAACAAGGATGGCTCAATCTTTTGATTTTTATTACAAGCTTTATTTTGTATAACATATAATAAACTAAAAATATTGAAAGTTTAGAAACCATCAGCACACAATCGAGGTGATGGAAATATACTTCACCTCCAGTTTCCTGATGCCTCTTTATAATACATTTCTCTGGCCCCTCATTCCTGGCCCTTAAAAACCACCAAACTGCTTTCTGTCACTGGACAGTAATTTATACAGTCAAAAAATGTATATAAATACAATTTTACACTATGCACTTTTTTGTCTGACATTTTATGTTTTTTTCTCTGCATGTTTTACCTCTAGAGTCTGCCTTGTTTCACTTAGTATAGTTATTTTGAGATTCATTCATGTTATAGTATGTATCCATAATTAATTCGGATAAAGCAATTTAATTCATTAATGTATTGATTGATATTTAGACTGTTTCTGGTTTGGGCTATTATGAATACATGTGCTATGAACATTTGTGTTGATATCATTATATGAACACCTACTTTTATCTCTCTTGGGTAAATACCCAGGAGTGCAATGGCTGAGTCTTACGGCAGAAGTATGTTTAACTTTTTAAGGGACTCTTAAACTGTTTTTCAAAGGTTACACTTTTTTGTATTCCCATCAGCAGTGTATGAGAGTTTCAGCTTCTCCACATCCAAGCCAGTGCTTGGCTATTATCAGTCATGCTAATCTTAGCTATTTAAAAATAGATAGTGGCGTCTCATTTTGGTTTTAATTTGCATTGCCCTAAGCATTAATTATGTTGAGCATATGTGCTTATTTACCAAACAAATGTCTACTTTGAAATGTCTGTTCCAGTCTTTCACCCAAGTTTTAAATGGGGTTGTTTGTTTTTCATTATTAAATTTTGAGCTTTTAAAATATATTTTTGATGCAAGCCTTTCATCAGATATATGAATTGCAAATATTTTCTCCCAGCCTGCAGCTTGTCTTTTCAGTCTCTTAATAGATTCTTCTGAAGAGCAGATTCTTTTTTTAAATTTGATGAGTTCTTCTTATCAATATATTATTATATAAATCATGCTGTGGGGTCATATCAAAGAAAGCTTTGCCTGACTCAAAGTCCCAAATGTTTTCACATCTTCCCTCTCCTCTCCTTTGGGAACTGAGATTACACGTAAATTCAGTTACTTGAAATTTACTGTCTACTATTGCTCTGTTCATGTTTTTTAAAAGTTTATTTTCTCTCTATATTTTATTTTGAGAGGTGTCTATCTTTTCTTCTTTAATGACTAACGTGCTATCAGCCTACCATGTAGCTGGGACTACAGCCGCATGCTACTATGCCCCGCTAATTTTTGTATTTTTAGTAGAGATGGGATTTCACCATATTGGTCAGGCTGGTCCTGAACTCCTGACTTCGTGATCCACCTGCCTCGGCCTCACAAAATGCTGAGATTACAGGCGTGAGCCACTGCGCCCAGCCTCCTTTAGTGTATCTTGCATGTCTCTATTTTAGAACATATAGAATACTGTTTCAATAAGCATTTGAATGTTCTTAACTGATAACTCTGGCACCTTGATTTACTCTGGATCAGTTCTGACTCAGTGATTTTTCTCCTTATTATGAGCCACGTTCTTCTGTCTTTTGTTGTTACTGTTGTGTCTCTGCTAAACTGTGTCTGGATGTCAGATATGGTGACTTTTATCTTATTGAGTGCTGGAAGTATATATAAATATTCTTGATCTTTGTATTGGTATGTATTTAAGTTTAGTTGGAAAGAGTTTGACTCTTTTTGGTCTTGCTTTAAAAATTCATTAGGTGGGATCAGACCAGTTCTCATTTTAGAGCTAATCACTCCCAACTAGTGAGGCAAGATCCTTCTGGGTATCCCTGGGAATCTTGAGGTGTTCCTGGTTTGGCTGATAAAATAAGCACTATTACTGGACCTTGGTGAGCATGTGTACTGTTACTTTTCATCTTATCTGGGTGTTGTTTCCCCAACCGTAGGTACTTTTCTCTAGGCCTGTCCTAACAATTACTTAGCTATGTACTTTAGGGGGACCCTTTGCAGAGCTCTGGAGTTCTCTTTCTGTGCAGCCCCTTCTTCTCGGAAACCTTGTCCTGAGAGCTCATGTCAACATGGTTTCTGTGGACTCTCAGCTCTGTCCCCTCAGCTCAGGGAGAACGATGGGCTCCTCTTGGGCTTTTCTCCTGGAGTAGTGGGCTGGAAAACTTTCTCCAGGCATAAATTAGGGCAGTTGATAGGCTCACCTTGTTTGAGACTGACTTTACAGGGTCTTGCAAACTTTTGTGGCATACATTTTGGCCATTTTTTTGGTTGTTTCAGGAGGGAGAGAAAGTCTAGTTCTTGTTACTCCATCATGGTCATTGCAGAAGTCAACCTAACTGATATTTATCAATACAGTCTGTTGCTACACATTGAACTTGCTTAAGATAATTTTTAGATGGCACAGAACTTTCTGTCCATTGAATGAGACTCTCTGCTTATTTTGCAAGTGCTCATTTGTATGGAGACATTTGTATGGAGAAACTTCAAAAAGTTTGTGGAAAAATGAAGTTAAAAGATAAACATTGAAAATGTGATCTTCGGTTTTCATCCCTAAAGAACTGATGGTCCTGGGAACTTAACAATGTCAATGCAGTCTCTTATACATTATTAACTTAAGAAAAATGGGTGCCCTTTCCACATTTGTTGAGATTGGGAAACAAAAAGAAGTCAGAAGGAGCCAAGTCAGAGCTGTAAGGTGGATGCCTGACAATTTCCCATTGAGACTCTCACAAAATTGCCTTTGCTTGATGACAGGAATGAGCAGAAACATTGTGGTGTTAGAGGACTGTCTGCTAAAGCTTTCCCAGGTATTTTGCCCTAAAACTTTGGCTAACTTATTCAAAACACTCTCATGATATGCAGATATTATTGTTCTTTGACCTTCCACAAAGTCAACAAGCAAAATGCCTGGAATGTCCCCAAAAAACTGTTGCCGTGACCTTTGCTCTTGAGTGATCCCCTTTAGCTTTGACTGGACCACTTCCACCTTTGGTAGCCATTGCTTTGATTGTGTTTTGCCCTCAGGATCATACTGGGAAAGCCATGTTTTATCTTCTGTTACAATTCTTCAAAGAAATCCTTCAGGATCTTGACCCTAGTTCTTTAAAATTTCCATTGAGAGCTCTCCTCTTGTCTGCAGCTGATCTGAGCACAACACTTTTGGCACCCATGCAGTGGAAAGTTGGTTCAACTTTAATTTTTTAGTCAGAACTGTGTAAGCTGAACCAATTAAGATGTCTACGATGTTGGCTATTGTTTGTGCTGTTGATTATCAGTCCTCTTCAATTAGGGCACAAACAAGATTAATTTTTTTCCTTGCAAATTGATATGGATGATCTGTCCCTGTGGACTTCATCTTCCACATCATCTCGTTTCTTCTTTAAAAAAGCTGTCCGCTTGTGAACTACTGATTTCTTTGGTGCATTGTCCCCTCAAGCTTCTTGTAAAGCATCAGTGATTTCACCATTCTTTCACTCAAGCTTCATCATAATCTAATGTTTGTTCTTGCTTCAATTTTAGCAGAATTTACATTGCTCTGCTAGGGGCTCTTTTCAAACTAATGTCTACTCCTTCTTACTGTCTCAAACTAGATCCTGTTCAAACATGCTATAATAAATTAGTATGAGTTTATTTTGCTGCCAAAATTGAAACCTTTGCATAGTTTTTTTCATAATATACATTTTCCATGAACTTTTTAAGGCCTCTCATGTATCCACAGGTAGAGTGCCTTACCTATTCTGACTTCAGTCAATTATTCAAGACCTTTCCTTGTCAGTGATACATTAGAAAGGTAGAGTATTGAAAAATAAGAGTAGCTTCTGCTGATTAAGAAATACTATATCTTTTTCTACTTCTTTCTTTTTTTTTTTCTTTTTTTTTTTTTTTTTTGAGACAGCATCTTTCTCTGTCACCCAGGCTGGAGTGCAGTGGTGTGATCTCAGCTCACTGCAACCTCTGCCTCCCAGGGTCAAGTGATTCTCCTGCCTCAGCCTCCCGAGTAGCTGGGACTATAGGTGCCTGCCACCACACCCAGCTAATTTTTGTATTTTTAGTGGAGACAAGGTTTTACCATATTGGCCAGGCTGGTCTTGAACTCCTGACCTTGTGATCTGCCTGATTCGGCCTCCCAAAGCGCTGGGATTACAGTCATGAGCCACCGTACCTAGCTTTCTACTTCTTTCTTATTATTTTCCTCCTCTCTCATTCCTATATTCTCTCCTTTCTCCTACTTTCCTCCCCACTCCCTGTTTCCTTCCTTTCATCTTTCCTATTTTCAAGACTTAATATTTCTTGAACCTCCGATGTTATCATAGTATGTTATTTGTTTAATTTTCACATAACAATAATAGTTTAAATACAAATAATATTTATTTTCATCCCCATGTTATCAGTATAACAGTAAAGATGTGGAGAGGCCAGCTGGGCATGGTGGCTCAAGCCTGTAATCCCAGCACATTGGGAGGCCGAGGTGGGTGGATCACGAGGTCAGGAGATCGAGACCATCCTGGCTAACATGGTGAAACCCCATCTCTACTAAAAAATAGAAAAAATTAGCTGGGCGTGGTGGCACGTGCCTGTAGTCCCAGCTACTCGGGAGGCTGAGGCAGGAGAATAGCGTGAACCCGGGAGGCAGAACTTGCAGTGAGCCAAGATCACGCCACTGCACTCCAGCCTGGGTGACAGAGCGAGACTCTGTCTCAAAAAATAAATAAATAAATAAATGAAAATAAAATTAAAAAAATGATGTGGAGAGGCCAAACCAATGGCTCTTATATCCACGTTCTTTCTTCTAAATGATTTCACCTTAGTTTTGGTCTGCATCTCTAACCATAGCTAGTTGCAGCAGGACTTCTATCTGGCCTTGCTGCTCTCATTTTTGGACCTCCTCACTGAAATCAAATTGATCTTTCTAAAATGCAAACCTGGTCTTAGTATTTTATTACTTAAAACCCATTGGTGGCTTTCCATGATTTATGGAATAAAGTCAAAATTCCTGTTTTTGCCCATGTTTCTGTGTGCCTCTCATCCCTACATTTACTGATTCCTGTGTGCCATAAATTGCCAGTTGTCCAGAGTTCATTCTCTTTTTGTACTTGGGAGGACTTCTGCATCCTGCAACTTTTCCCCTGAAACGTGCTTGGAAAATACCTACTCATTTTTTTCAGATTCAGGTTAGCTTTTTACTTCAGTTTCTTTTCCTGAAGCTTATACTGACTGCTCCATATGGCTTTGGGGATTAGCTACTCATTCCTTTGTGCCCTTTGTAGATACACATTTATCATGGAGTCTTTTTTTTTTTTTTTTTTTGAGACAGAGTCTCACTCTGTCACCAGGCTGGAGTGCAGTGGTGTGATCTCAGCTCACTGCAACCTTTACCTTCCAGGTTCAACTGATTCTCTTGCCTCAGCCTCCCAAGTAACTACAGGCGTGCACCACCGTGCCCAGCTAATTTTTGTATTTTTAGTAGAGACGGGGTTTCACTATGTTGGCCAGGATGGTCTCGATCTCTTGACCTCGTGATCTGCCCACGTTGGCCTCCCAAAGTGCTGGGATTACAGGCATGAACCACCGCTCCCAATCAGTCATGCAGTCTTTATACTTACTTGTTTACTTGCCTGTGAGCTCACTGAATGCAGGGACTATTTCCTTGTTGCTCTAGCACCTACACCAGTACCTGGTATCCAGAAGCTGTATGCTAAATGTTTGTTGAGTGGCTGTTTGACTGAATGATTGTACTCCTAATTAGTAGATAGAAAGCCATGAACTTCCCAGTTCATCATTCTTTGTGCTCAATTCTGGTTTCTTTATTGTGTTCAAAAGAGTTCCTTAGTGACATAAAACTATGGAGCTAGTATGTCAGCTCATTTAAGCAATGATTGGTTTATGTATATAAGAGACTTCAATAATTATATATTTTTATTTCAGTTTCAATAAATGATCAATTGATTAATTTTCTCTGTTTTGGCTTATTGTTCACATTTAATATCAAATAAAAGTGTTTTACTTAAAATTATTCATGCCAATTATGACAGTTAGGTGAATATTACTTTGATTTACATTCCAGTAGTAGTTTTGGTTGAACCCTGAATATGCTAAGACGTCCCTTTTCTTTTTTCTTATGAACAGGCTACTGTGTTTACATATATTATTAAAATCTTCTTTGAAAATACGAAGAATGTTACATTTCTTATATTTAGTTCTCTGTGCTTCAGAATTCCTGTGATACTTGCACTTAAGTCCTTCTGAGCAGTTGATGTTGATATTTATGTGGTTAATTTCATGAAACGTGGTGGTTTTCATTTCTATCATTAATTTATACAGGAGATAGACTGTTTTCCAGGTGTAAGCTCAGTCATATAATTAGAAAATTTATAAGCAGAAAGGAGTTATTTGGTCTAACCCATTTATTCTACAGATAGAGAAATTAGAGTCCAGAAACTCTGTCTTCTTTAAAGTCTTACAGGTATTTAAGAAAAAAGAATAGACTTGAGGTTTCTGTGCTCTGAACCCAGTGATCTTAACACTGTAACGATCTTCATCCATATTATTCACAGAAGTAAATATAATCACATATTAAATAAGAAACAAAAATACTAAGGAGATATTATACTGAAAAATGAAATAATATTATCTTAATTATTTTGATCAGATTCAATCTATAGCAGCTTGAAGGCTAATAATTCCAATGATTCTCTGAATAAACCATTTTTCTAATAAGATTACAGGTTTTAGTAATCTAATTATTTTGACTGATGCAAATGTTACCCCGCCAGTCTGAAAAATGTGTTTATTTATATGTCATAAAGAATAATTTATTCCAAAAAGGCTAATTTTCAAAATATATGTATCTTCTGAAACTGTATCTATTTTTTCCCCACGTTTTCTAAATATATTTTAGAGGGCATTTGTAGATTTTCATGGTGCTGAAAAATTAAGGTATAATGGTCTCATGAAGGAGAATAATGTCATTTAGACATTGTAATTTTGGAGGATCACAATACTTTTTGGAATGTGGTTGTTGCAGCACTGGTCACTTATACTAATTATATAATAACATACTATACTAATGCAATAATATACCATATGAAATTATTCAGTGGTAAATTTGTCTTAAATCCTCTAGAATACTGCAAAGAAATAGTCTATATAAGAAAGAGTACCATAGCAGATGTGAACACAATATTTCCTATTTTTTTCTTCTTTTTTATTTTTTTGAAGACAAGTTCTCACTCTGTTGCCCAGACTGGAGTTCAGTGCCATGTTCATAGTTCACTGCAACCTCAAACTCCCAAGCTCAAGTGATCCTCTTGATTCAGCCTCTGAAGTAGCTGTGCCTATAGGTGTGCACCACCACACCGGCTAAGTTTTAAAATTTTTTATAGATATGTTGCCCAAGCTGATCTCAAATTCTTGAGCTCAAGAGATCTTCTCACCTTGGCCTCCCAGAGTGTTGGGATTACAGGCATGAGCCACCATACTCAGCCAATATTTCTTTTGTAAAAGACATTTTCTAACATACTTCTCATTTTAACTAACATAATATTCAAAGTGTAGATCTGAGAAAGAGATAGTGCCTGCAGATCTGGGATCCTACATGCTAATATTATGGGATGCATTCAGAGTTGATCAGCAGATATTCCATTTATTCTAGAACACCACCAGCAGAAGAATGTAATTACGTCTATCACTAAAACTTTGTGTCAATACAGACTACTGTATTTGTTATCATAGATGGTCCTTGGATGGCAGCCTTAAGCAATTTTAAACCTAGACAGGTGATGTACTTTTTCTTCTTGGATAATTTTCATGGTTTTATCTAATTTGGTTGTAACTAATGTGTTTAATATGGCTTGCTTGTTTTTTAAAAAGTTGTTCAGTATCCTTAGAACTCAGTGCTGATTTCTTTTTCTAGCAGGCCTTTTATATAGGACATCTCACTTTCTCCTGGCTCTCTACTACTAGCATGAGGTCTCTGAAAAATCAAGACAGCAAAATAATTTGTTATAGAACAGCCTATGTAGAGGGACAGGGGAGGAGTCATATTCCAAGAGGGAAAGACCTTTGAGCCAGGCTCAATTTGTAGAGGCTGTTGAATGAAAATGAGAGAGAGAGAATGCACACTTTATTGCACTATTAAAGCAAAATTCTGACAATAACTTCTAAAAATGATTCAACTCTTATACACTGAGAATATGACAGACCTTCCAAAAGTATAATTTCTTATATGAACGTCCAGGTATATAAGGAAAAATAACTATTTCATACCAATATCTCCAGCCGCCTTTATTGTTGGTTCACCACATAGGTTTTTATCAGAATCGCAGAACATTAATTTTTTAAAGTAGCTACCATTACAACTAGCTTGAGAAGAACTTTCTTTTTAATAATTCGACCCAGATGCATTCTAGATACTCCAGTGTTACGAATCGATGGCTTCATGAGGAGCCGCTGTTGACTCATGCTATCTCTGGACACACTGACAGGAAACGTTTTCTTACACCTGTTTTCCTCCTGCTTTTCCTTGGTAGGACTTAGTGCCTTGGCATAGTTCAGTATCAATGGCAGTCATAGAGAAGTGTTACAGAAACCCAGCTTATTCCAACTTGTGAATTATTTGGCACCCAGGAACCAGGTCTTACAATCTTCAACCCACTTTTTCCTAACATGGCCCCTTTTCTGAAATGTTTATTTATATATGATGTAGGCCTGGGGAAAGGACATGGACTTTCAAAGAAAATATTCTCCAATAGATCTCTCAACTCCAGAGAACCTTCTGACTAAATCTGAAAGAATTCCACTGTGCTCTGATAACATCCTTTAATAATGAAGGAAAAGATATTTTTCCCCCAGGAGGATTTTGTAGTGAAAGAGATGGCATAATTTTCTTAAAAAATGTTGTTTATAATCTCATTTGTTTTTTCATTTGTGGGGTGTGTCTTAAATCCTAAATGGTACATCCTTTTTAAAATACTTCTAGTAATAAAATGTTTCTGAAGTTATGTTGTAAGTATCATTGGACTATGTTTAATAATGTTAAGTTGATCCCACTTCCCCTGAAATTATATACATAAATGCTGAAAGTATAAATTTACATATACAACTTCATGGAACATTTTTCTTCCAAGTGTGCATTTGCTAGAATTTGCATTGAAAGGTTTTGGAAGGAGCCTGTTGGTATGAATCCTGTGTGAGCAACACTCAGATTTGTTGCATACTGAACAGCATGCTAAATCTCACTTCACAATCTTAGATTTCTCATCTACCATCTTGAGCTGAATTTAAAATGTAACTGCAGTTTATTATGTCACCTGTTCGTCAAACACTGATGCAAAGCTTAGTTTTCAGTGTGAAGAACCCATGACTAGAGAAGGGAAGAAGAAAGGGTCAAGCAGACCTCATTAAAGAGTGTATGGGCAAGAAAACACATCAGATGTCTTGATAGGTTTTTTAAAGTCCTGTTAGACTTGTCATGATTTCCAAAACACTAAATGCCATCTAGTATTTTGGACCCTCCAAAATTACAGTAGAATATTATTATGGGTCATCTTAATTGGAAATATACAGGGAAATCCTGATGATTAATGTAGACTAGTGATAGCTCTCACACATTTATATAACCTATGTTGAAAAGAAAGAAGAAAGTCAGGAAGGAAAGAAGGAAAAAGAGCGGAGAGAGAGGAACAAGAAAACACGTGGATTTGTGGAAATGAAAATTTTTAAATTACTAATTTGCAAGAATGGGTAAGAAAAATACCGAGTATGAACATAAATGCTTTCAATTCCGTTTGTCTCTTAATCCTTCTCAGTCCGTGGCCAGTTTTGAAACTTGGTGTAACTTCCTTCCTTTATTCCTCCCTCCCTTGCTCCCTCCATCCCTTCTTGCCAGCCTCCTTCCCTTCCTCTCTCCTTGAGTTTCCTTCTTCTTTCTTGTTCCCTCCCTCCCTCCCTCTCTCTTTTTTCCCCTTAGTTTCCCCAGAAGCACATATACCAGCCATTTGAATGCTTTCTGCTCATAGATACTGCCAAGCCCCCTCACCCAGACTGCTGACTAGATTTGGTAGAATGGAGTGAGAAACATAGACTTTGTGTCTGTGGCGGCCACCTCTGATGTTGCAGACTTTTGCCGTGATTATGCACTCCAGCCGAGGGACGCTAGAGAGGTTGAAATTTCAACTGTGGGATTTGCCATTTTGGAATTTGCAGAAATGTACTGGATATGCTAACAGCAGCCTGGCTAGCCTCCACTTCACAAGGAAGTATTTAAATATACACGTGTAATATGAAGAAAATTGCATTAGATCATAAGGGATGAATTATTTTGTAAATGACTATACCATCAAATACCATACCTGATATCAATAATCTTCATCAGACAGTATCTGTGTATGTAAGTAGATAAACAAAAAAGCAGGAGTTTATTTCTCTCTAATGTATCCTCGACTCTCTAGCAGTGACCTCTGAAATGTCTCTTCTGATCCAGACTTGTTTGAATCATGTGCAACATTTTAGATTTGTCTTTTCTCTGCAAGTTTTTTTTCATTAAGTACCATAACATATTGAACCAAATAGTTTTGCTTGCTTTCTATTGATGACACATGATTTTGGCTTTTATCTTCAGTGGAAAATCAATGTGTCACACGGAGTTCACTAAGAAAAAGGTATGGGGCCTCTTTGTAATTCTTTGTCAGATGATTGCTTTATCTTGATTTATGCCTTCAAACTTTTTCCCATTCAGCAGAAAATATTGTGTCGCTATCTGTGAGAGCAAAGCGATCTATACCAATTTATGCTCTAAGTGTAGCCTCCTTCCAGAACTGCTTATGGAACATATCAACTCACTATAGATTAGGGACATAATGGATTCTTCTTTCTTAAAAGTGGCAGATTGACAATTTTAGTTCATATACAAGCTTTTATATTAACATTAAAACAATATTTCTATGTAAAGTAAAATATTGTAGTTGATTATTATTTGAGGGCCTCCCAGAATTTCAAGGTCTGAAAATAAATTCAGTGTTCCTGGTGGTAACAAAATTGCCCCTACTTCCTTGTATCAGGACTGCCATTTGGAACTGCTGGGGAAGCTCTTTTCAGAAATTATTTTCAAAACAGCATTGTTGCCTTTTGCCAAACTGAAATCTGGTTGTAAACTTTTGAAAACTAGTTCCTTGGAATGGAATTCAAGTTGTCTTCTAAGCAATTTTTTTTAACTCAAACATACATTCTATCTTGCTTTATTATGTCGCTATTTGTGTAGGAAACATATTTCTATTTTTACCATTTTCAATTTATTTACATTTACATTTACATTTGTGTGTATATATATATACACACATACATACACTTTAAGTTCTGGGATACATTTGCAGAACTTGCAGTTTTGTGAAATAGGTATACATGTGCTGTCGTGGTTTGCTGCACCCATCAACTCGTCATCTACATTAAGTATTTCTCCTAATGCTATCCCTCCTCTTTCCTTCCTACCCACTGACAGGCCCCAGTGTGTGATGTTCCCCTCCCTGTGTCTATGTGTTCTCATTGTTCAACTCCCACTTATGAGTGAGAACATGTGGTGTTTGGTTTTCTGTTCTTGTGATAGTTTGCTGAGAATGATGGTTTCCAGCTTCATCCATGTCTCTGCAAAAGACATTAATCCATCCTTTTTTATAGCTGCATGGTATTCCATGGTGTATATGTGCCACATATTCTTTATCCAGTCTATCATTGATGGGCATTTGGGTTGGTTCCTAGTCTTTGCTCTTGTGAATAGTGCTGCAATAAACATATGTGTGAATGTGTCTTTATAGTAGAATGATTTATAATCCTTTGGATGTGTACCTAGTAATGAGACTGTTAGGTCAAATGATATTTCTAGTTC